>NW_028143588.1:0-66267 GCF_977018435.1 Lepisma saccharinum
TCGCTTCTAACTTTCGACTGAGTCGTTTCCGGACCAGGGTTCCTTATCTCAAATTGATACATGTGTCCTTCTCTAACATCCCTGAAAGTTTGTATTATCAACCCGGAAACACCCTGTATAAAAATGGATGTATGTGTGTATGTTTGTTCCGGCATAACTCTCGAACGCCTGGAGCAATTTCAACCAAATATGGAACACTCACTTGCAATCTCGAAAGAAATACTGTGGGGGTAAGACATCCCTTGTACCCCTAGGGTTGGGGGTGGGAGGGGGTGACATGTAAAAATAATCGTAAATGACCGATATTATTGTGGAATCCATAGTTTTCGGGGTGGTTAAGATGAATAGTGACACTCCTAATGCCGTTCAACTCCAAGTTCATCACCTATCGGGATGGGGGTTGAGAGGGGGTAAAAATTAAAATGTCAAAAATGACCAAGATTAGTGTCGAAACCATAGTTTTTGAAGTCGCTAAGCTAATTGGTGACATTCACGATGACCAAACTTGGTACACATATGACTTACAATCTGGAAAGAAATCCTGTGGGGTAAGACACCCCTGGCACCCCTAGAGTTGGGAGTTAGAAAGGGGTGACGTAAAAATAATCGAAAACGACCGATATTAGTGTGGAATCCGCAGTTTTCGGGGTCGCTAAGATGAATAGTGACTTTCTCAATGCCGTTCAACTCCAAGACACCCCTGGCACCCCTATGGGTGGGGGTGGCAAGGGGATGATATGTAAAACGACCGACATTAGTGTGGACTCCATAGTTTTCGGGGTCGCTATGATGAATAGTGGCACTCCCACTGCCATTCAACTCCAAGAAACCTCTGACACACATACCGGTGGGGTGGGAAGGGGGTGACATGTAAAAGTAATCGAAAACGACCAATATTAGTGTGAATCCATAGTTTTCGGGGTCGCTAAGATGAATAGTGACACTTCCGTTCAATTTATTTATTCTTGCTCTTGGAGGTGGAACTAAAAATGTTGTTCATAAATTGTTGTTAAATTTATTTTATAGTGAATTTGTAAAATATATTACTTTGTAATTTGTATATTGTAGTTATACTTTTAAATACCTGTATATAAAATTAGTTACATTTTACGCTATAGTTAGAATTCATTAAACACCCGGGCAAAGCCAGGTAATCAGATAGTAATATGTAATAATGATATATACTGTATAATTATTATAGGACATACAGATGCATTGAATTGAATTGTTGAATTTAATTGTTGTTTTGAGTCCACTTTACATTTTTGTGATTTTTCTAAAGTTTTATAATACAGAAAAATATTCAGCAAAGTATTGTGTCATCGTTAAATCTGACATGACTTTCCACCTTGAACGGTTAGGCCGCCAATGCTCTGGCTGGAATCCCAATGGAGCATATAGTGGTTACATAGTAACTTGCTTCGTGGTGCGTTTAGTTTATACACGTATGAAAGATTTGAAAATATCAAATACAGTCGGTTCCTTGGCAACAGTAATTTCAACGTGGAGAGACTGAAAGTTCTACACCAAGTTTCATGGAAAATACGCTGCAGGTAGTAGCGAAAAAATATCTTGATGGAATAACGTTGCTATTACTGCATAAATTATTCGTAATAATCCGAAGGTTTATTTTTCTCTTTTTACCGGAATGTTGATCCAATAATAACATGCAATCCGTGGAAGCCTGTTGCTATAAACAATGTGAGTACGTGGGTAGCAAAGAAGTCTACAGGCGGTATTGAAATGCTACATAATACACGTTACATTCTGTCTCATTTCATATGAACAGACAAAGCACAGACAACTCGTCTCTTGCTATGGGGTAGAGAAATGTGGAGGAACTTGTAAGAGTCTATAACGCCAATTTCCGGAAGGCATGGAGAATCAAAAACCAACCACGAGGGCTTGAATATGGTGTGTGGGTTTGCGAAAGGTCATGTGGAGCGAAGAGCGTGTGTTTGTGTGTGTGATGACAGCGGAGTGTTAACACACCGCGCTACGACGACACAAGTCCCTGATTCGAATCCCGACCTGGGCATAGATGTTATTTTTGAATGTCCCTTCATCAATTTAATCATATCATCACTCATCCTCATCGCCGCGATTAGCCAAAAGTGTCACAAAAACGACGCTAAATAACGCAAATCAAAATAAATTTGATCACAGGAACAAAATAAGCATTTAGGACAATATCCAGGCTCCAATTATGTGCTATCTTCAAAAAAGTGTGAAGGAAAATTGAAACGACGTCATCATCAATAGTTAGTGGGGGTGATTGGGTTCCAAAAGTGGGGGGAGGGGCAAGATGCCAAAACTAGGGAGGCAAGGACAGTTTACGTTCCCTTGGTAGATAAGATTTAGCATAGTATTGAACAAAAGTTGCAAGAAGTGGGGGGCAACTGCCCCGTCGTCCCCCCTAATCGTCGCCACTGTCAATAGTGTATGTAAATTTAATTTTCTAACTGTACACAAAACAATACAAATAGCGATAATATATTTTACATACATTTTGGATGAATACTTTTAGACCTCCCGAGGTTAATCCCGACTATTTACTTTTCGACCTATCTATTCCTAAACCCGGAGGATCTTTTGCCATAGTAACATGAGTTTTCCACGTAGGCTATCCCTAAGCTGGATAAGATCACCTTAATCAATTTCCTTCAGGTCCATATCATATTTGACTTCGTCTATCTTCAGGTCTGTTAACTAGATTTCCCAATCATGCTTCGAGTTTAGGAGTGACAAAGGTATATGTTATTGATTCAATACATAGAGAAACAGAACAATGTGGAATGTTTCTCACACACAGTTTACCTCGTTCCGTGCCGAAATTTGTACTATATGTTCAAATAGGCTAATCAAGATTGTGCCTGCAATTTAAACCCCTTGAATCCCAGCTTGTAGATAGAGAGGAGGATCCTACGACCATGATACTTCAATAACAGTCTCGTAAATGTTTCTCACATTAAGGTAATGGATAACATGATCGTCACTTAGTATTTATTTCTTTTTAATGCTGGCCTCCGCTGCGGATTGTTTATAACTGCGTGCTACGATGACAAGGGCCCCATGTTCGAATCCCCGCCCCGCGATTAGGGGGCCGAGGGGGGCAGTTGCCCCCCCTCACACACACTTTCGCCACTTTTTCCGCCGCACTATGCTAAATTTTATATACAAAGGAAATATACTGTCTTTGCCCCCCTCCTCCAGTTTTACCACCTTGTTCGCTCGGTTTTGGAACCAAATCGCCGCCACTGCTCCTGTTCATAGGTGTTCTTTGTGAGCGTCCCTTCGTCAATATAATCATTCATCCCTCCTCCTCATCTTTGCAATTGGCCAAAAATAGCAGAAAAGCCAAGTAAAATAAACTAAATCTATCAATCTATTATTTCTTTTTAAGTCCATTATTCATATAATTCTTCTTTTTTTAAACAAACACGCGACGAATTCTCACGTGCATCACTGAAAGGATCGTTCACGTATGTCCAATCTCCGACAGACTTTGCTTCGTCTTCCACATCAGATACGTATCCTATCCTACTCTTCCATAATTCTCTTCTTTTGTTTTACAAAATATGCAACAAAAACAAAAACACACAGGTTTCCTCAATAGTAAGGTTACGTACTTTCGGCAACATATGGCGTAACGAGCGTGCTTTGATCATTGCTTGCGATAGTCACGTGCTCAAATGACGTACTTCATCACGTAGACTTCGGTCCTTCCCAACCAGAGGCATTGAATGAACTCCACCATGGAGATCGGCGAGCCTCTACCGTGATCGACCCCCCCCCCCCCCCGCCCCTGATTCCCAACCGACAGCGTTCCTCTTGTTCTGAGTTTGGCATACGGTAGCATACATAAGAAATATAGCCTCTACTGCCCACGCATGCGCACAATGCATTTCTAAGTTTTCAGCATTACGTCATATCTTAGTTTTGTTATGAACAGCACACAAAGTCATTCAATCTCTTTGGGTGGTTCCAGAGGACGGAACAAAGAGCAAACATGCAGTTTGAAACAGAATACATGGTTTGTATTATGTAAGTTACCATGTATGGAAGAACTCTGCCTAGTAACAGGGTAGATACAAATCATTTTGATAATTCTTTTTATTTAAATCGGATTTATTTTATTTTAATAATATTTTTGATTTTTTTTAAAAAAATAAAAACACGCTGAAAATTGCTTGTATGGTTTTTGGCACCATACATATAGATATGTGTGATTTATAGAAAGGTTTTTTCTGGTAAAATATTTGAACAGTTTGATTAAAGCAGATAAACTATATGTAAATATACATTTTCTGTTTCTGATACTGTATACATGAACCTACTATGGAAATGTTTGTTGAGTGTGTTAATGAAACTATAATAATTTCAGTGACTTTTCTTCCAGTGAAAATAAAACATTCTGCATGCACTATATAATTTTTACTAAAATATTCTTTACAGTCTTTATAACTGAATTTTGGCAATTTTTTTAATAGTTTGCAAACCATAAGCTACCATGTTATTTAATGACACTATTTACTGTTTAACATGATTAGTATTTTGTATATTATTCTACACAAGATATTTGCAATAAATATTATTGAATTTTAAATCAAGATTCATTTAAGCGTGTTTACAGTTTACATATTACATTTCCTTTCGTATGAGCTTCACACAATCAGTACATATATTTGGATTCCTTTCCTTTCATTTCTTATAGCCTAATAAATACAATTAAATGATTACGAGATTAGTGTACTTTCACCAAAAGTGATTCTGATATCTACAAAATCCTTATGTACATTATTATATAAATTATTAAAGTGAATTATATCAGTGATTTTTCTTTTAAAAAATCACCTGATTTAAATCTATCCACCTTCCCTAGTAAACAATGAAGTGCGCAAAAATAATGATGTTCTCTTTGTAGAAATGTCCACCCCGCTGTCACCCATCATTTTTGCAACATGCAACATGAACCCTCTTAGTGTGTGCGTGTGTTTGAGCATTACACGCACACACCCCGTGAATATGCATTCATGTAACGAGCGTTTATGCCACCCGCTGCTTGTTAGTCGCTCCAGCTAAAGGAAGCGTCGCATGAGAGTTCATGACACCGCCCCTAATGAGACAGGAAGGCAGACACCCTTGTCGTACAGTTGTTTGTCAACAGAGACCGTGACGTCAGCTGCTGTCACGAGATGGAAAATGCAGACAGGCTCGGGAGGCCAGCCATCACAAAACTCTTCAGCATGTTAATGCACTGGATTAGATTTCCCCCCTAAGGACGTCAGGCGAACAAAGAGAGAGAAGGTTACAAAACTTCCAGTTCTGGGTAAGCGTGTCAGCTTCAAGAACTTGTTATGGGTTGAGTTATCTGGATGACGTAATAGTCCTTCATGTCTTGCGCACCATTCATTTTTAAACCATTGTCCATTTACAAAGTTTCCTTTATGTAGCAGTACCAATAGCTACTAGATGAAACAATGTGTAAACAGAGAATAGAACCCTGGATGTAGATTTGCATTTGCACGACTGGCCACACAATGCATCACAGAGCGCTGCGCTGTTCTCTTGTTTCCTATAAAGCTGAAAACAGCACCTAGCTTTAATGCAGTACTGTTGCAATGTACACAGTGAAATACATTAAAATGACTAGGGGCGTACAAAAATGAATCAGGTAATAATCAAAATATCAAGGCTCTATCTGTCGTCCAGTATTCACTTTTGGAGAGAGTACCTAAATTAAATTTAGTCACATATCTTTATTCGTGCCTCTCGATTTCGTAGTGGTAACTGCGTTGTCTAGTAATCAGATGATCCCGGGCTCGATATCCGCTGGGTGTACTGAACATCGTGGTTCGAATCCCACTTTAAACTATAGGTTCATTTCCGATTAGCCCATATGTGTTTACAGCGAACTTAAAACAAAAACTTTATATCTTTAATAAAAATAAGTGGAAACTTTCGGTTAAATCTGTCAGTGATGGAAAAATATTAATTTCATTTCATTGTTTTCAGAAAAAAGTATGAATTATTTTACTTCACGTTTTCGCCTTCTTGTGTACACAGTTCATCTCGGATATTCACATAATCTACTTTATGAACACATTATTGTTAGATACATTGATAACAGTTATGTCCCACAATAGTGTTTATTGACATTACAATAAAGTGGCGATATCGATAAACCCGAACCAAAGACAAGTTTTACAAAAACATCTGTTTTGTGAAGTTTGTCGTCCCCTTATAGGCTTCGTTACTTTGTAACCCCATATTTTTGTACCATCAAAACCTCATTTGCCAAATTTTGTACTATTTTTGTACTACTCAAAAGTGCTAAAAATAATTTTTGTACCACTCAATTTACCGTCGAAAAACAGAAATCAATTTTTGGGTTACAGAGTAACGTCTCAACCTCATCATCGGTTTCGGCAAAGTTATTCACATCAATATATTGTACTATTTATGTACCATTTTGTACCAGTATTTAAAAATTTTGTACCCATCAGAAACAGCCAGAAAAAAAGGAGGGAAAACTTTTACATTGCAATTCACGGAAAAAAAATTGGACAAAATTTTATCGAATACGTGAGGTTTTTGTCTGCTTAATGTTTGAATAAAATGTCTAGAATGAGTACTTTCCAATAAGCCCCTCTTTTTTTTTTGTACCGTTACGGAAATCCCGAAAATAATTTTCAATTTTTGGATTTTTCACATCAATGTACTAATTCATATGAATAAATGGACAAAATATTATTATATTGGTGAGTTTAGAGCTCCCCAACTCATCAATACAATTTTATAGACATGTACTTTGTGTCAAGTCCCTTTTCCAGTTTTCGCAAAGTCACGAAAAACCCGGGAAACATTTTATAAATTTCACATTCCTCTCAAAGACACGCACTTCACAAGAAAATATGAACCAAATATTAACGAATGTGTTAGGTTTATCTCTGTTTAACGTTTAAAGAAATGCCCTAAATGAGTACTTTCTATTAGGCTCCTTTTTGATTTTTATACCGTCACGGAAGAACCCAAAACATTTCTCAAATTTTGTTTCTTTTTAACATCGATGTACAAGTTCCATCGTACCCATCGACAAAATGTTATTATATTAGTGAGCTTTATAGCTCATCAATCCTTCACAATAACGATATGGACTCGTACTTTGTATCAAGTCCCATTTTGATTTCTGTACCGTCACTGAAAACCCGGGAAATATTTTTGAATTCTTACTTCTTCGCTGAGACAGTAAGTTCACAACAAACTATAGAACAAATATAATCGAACATGTGAGGTAATCTTTATATAGTCATCTATAAAATTACTTTCAATTAAGCCCTCTTATAATTTTTGTTCCGTCACGAAAAATCCTGGAAATATTTTCTTTATTATTACTTCTTCGTGGAGACACGAAATTCACAAAAAACTACGCAGCAAATATTATCGAGTGTGTGAGGTTTGTATCTAAGTAATTTCTAAATAAAATCTTCTATATGATTACTTTCTATTAAGATCGTTTTTTTTATTTTTGTACCTAAACGGAGAGCCCGGGAAATATTTATGAATTCTTAATTCTTTCCTAAGACACGAAGTTCTCAAGAAACAATCGACCAAATATTACCGAGTGTGTGAAGCTTATATCTAAGTAATCTATAAATAAAATCTTATAGCCGATTACTTTTTATTAAGTCCGTTTCTCATTTTTGTACCGTCACGGAAAACCTTGGAAATATTTTTGAATTCTTACTTCTTCGCTGTTATACGAAATTCGGAACAAAATATGGATCAAATATTATCGAATGTGTGAGGTTTGTATATAATTAATCTTTATATACAATCATCTATATAATAACTTCCTATTAAGCTCGGTGATGGTGTTTGTACTGTCACAAAAAATCCGGGAAATATTTTTTAATTCTTACTTCTTCATTGAGACTCAAAATTCACAGGAAACCATCGACCAGATATTACCGAGTGTGTGAGGTTTGTATCTAAGTAATCTTTAAATAAAATTTTCTATGTGATTACTTTCTATTAAGCCCATTTTGGATTTTTGTAGCGTCACGGAAAACCCGGGAAATATACTTTAATTCTTACTTATTCGCTGAGACACGAAATTTAGAACAAAAAATGGACAAAATATTATCGAATCTGTGAGGTTTGTATCTAATAATCTTCAAATAAAATATTCTATCTGATTATTTTCTATTAAGCCCATTTTTAATTTTTGTACCGCTACGAATAACCCGGGAAATATTTTTGAATTCTTACTTCTTCGCTGAGACGAAAAATCCGGGATATATTTTAATTTTTTAATTCTTCGCAGAGATCCGAAATACACAAGAATATATCGTCCAAATTTTATCGACTGTGTAAGCAATGTATGAAAAAAATATTAAAATAAAATCTTCTATGTGATTTCTGTCTATTAAGCCAGTTTTTTATTTTTGTTCCGCCACGGAAAACCCGGGAAATATTTTAGAATTCTTATGTCTTTGCTGAGACACGAAATGCACAAGAAACCCTCGTCCAAATATTATCGAGGGTGTGAAGCTTGTATCTAAGTAATCTTTAAATAAAATCTTCTATCCGATTACTTTTTATTAAGCTCGATTTCAATTTTTGTACCGTCACGAAAAACCCGGGATATGTTTTTGAATTCGAACTTCTTCGCTGAGACACAAATTTCACAAGAAACTATTGACAAAATATTATTGAGTGTGTAAGGTTTGTATCTATGTAATCTTTAAATAAAATGTCCTACCTGATTACTATCTATTAAGCCTGTTTTTTTATTTTTGTACCGCTACGAATAACCCGGGAAATATTTTTGAATTCTTACTTCTTCGCTGAGACATGAAGTTCACAAGAAACTATTGACCAAATATTTTCCAATGTGTGAGGTTTGTATGTAAGAAATCTAAAAATAAAATATCCTACCTGATTACTATCTATTAACCTCGTTTTTTATTTTTGTACCGTCCCGAAAATCCCTGGAAATATTTTTGAATTCTTACTTCTTCGCTGATATACGAAATTCGGAACAAACTATTGACCAAATATTGTCGAATGTGTGAGGTTTGTATATAAGTAATCTTTATATACAATCATCTATATAATTACATCCTATTAAGCCCGTTAATGATTTTTGTACCGTCACGAAAAATCCGGGATATATTTTTTAATTCTACCCTCTTCGCTGAGACTCGAAATTCACAGGAAACCATCGATCAGATATTACCGAGTGGGTGAGATTTGTATCTAGGTAATCTTTAAATAGAAAGTTCTATGTGATTACTTTCTATTAAAAACATTTTGGTTTTTGTACCGTCAATGAAAACCCGGGAAATATACACTAATTGTTACTTATTCGCTGAGACACGAAATTTAGAACAAACAATAGACAAACTATTATCGATTCTGTGAGGGTTGAATCTAATAATCTGTAAATAAAATATTCTATCTCATTATTTTCTATTAAGCCCGTTTTTTATTTTTGTACCGCCACGGAAATCCCGGGAAATATTTTTGAATTCTTACTTCTTCGCTGAGACTCGAAATTCAATATAAACCATCGACCACATATTACCTAGTGTGTGTTGTTTGTATCTAAGTAATCTTTAAATAAATTCTTCTAGGTGATTACTTTCTAATAAGCACATTTTTGTTTTTGTGCCGCTACGAAAACCGGGGAAATAGTTTTTGAATTCTTACTTCTTCGCTGAGACACGACGTTTACAAGAAACTATTGACCAAATATTACCGAGTGTAAGAAGCTTGTATCTAAGTTATCTTTAAATAAAATCTTATATCCGATTACTTTCTATTAAGCCCGTTTTTCATTTTTATACCGTCACGGAAAACCCGGGAAATATTTTTGAATTCTTACTTCTTCGCTGAGACACGAAGTTCACAAGAAACTATAGACCAAGTAATATCAAGTGTGTGAGGTTTGTATAAGAAATGTGTGAATTATATCTCCTATATGGTTACTTTTTACTAAGCCCATTTTCGATTTTTGCACCGCCACGGAAAACCCGGGAAATATTTTTGAAATTATACTTCCTCGCTGACACACGAATTTCACAAGAAACTATTAACAAAATATTATCGATAGTGTAAGGTTTCTATCTAAGTAATTTTTAAATAAAATATTCTATCTGATTTCTATCTATTAAGCCGGTTTTTTATTTTTGTACCGCCACGGAAAACTCGGGAATATTTTAGAATTCTTACGTCTTCGCTGACACACGAAATGCACAAGAAACAATCGACCAAATATGATCGAGTGTGTGAGGTTTGTATCTAAGTAATCTTTTAATAAAATAATCTATGTAATTACTATCTATTAAGCCTGTTATTTATTTTTGTACCACTACGAAAAATCTGGGAAATATTTTTGAATTCTTACTTTTTTGCTGAGACACTTAGTTAACAAGAAACTATTGACCAAATATTTTCGAGTGTGTGAGGTTTGTATGTAAGAAATCTAAAAATAAAATCCTCTATGTGATTACTTTCGATTAAATACACTTTTGATTTTTGTACCGCCACGGAAAACCCGGCAAATATTTTTGAATTCTTACTTATTCGCTGAGACACAAAGTTTAGAACAAACAATGGACCAACTATTATCGATTCTGTGAGGTTTGTATCTAATAATCTTTAAATAAAATATTCTATCAGATTATTTTCTATGAAGCCCGTTTTTGATTTTTGTACCGTCACGGAAAACCCTAGAAATATTTTTGAATGTTTACTTCTTCGCTGATATACGAAATTCGGAACAAACTTTGGACCAAATATTATCGAGTGTGTAAGGTTTCTATCTAAGTAATCTTTAAATAAAATATTCTGTGTGATTTCCATCTAGTGAGCCCGTTTTTTTTATTTTTGTACCGTCACGGAAAACCCGGGAAATATTTTTGAATTCTTACTTCTTTATGAGACACGAAATTCACAAGAAACCATCGACCAAATATTATCGAGTGTGTGAAGCTTGTACCTAAGTAATCTTTAAATAAAATCTTCTATCCGATTACTTTTTATGAACCCCTTTTTCCCTTTTTTTACCGTGACGAAAAACAATGGAAATATTTTTCAATTCTTACTTCTTCGCTGATATACGAAATTCGGAACAAACTATTGACCAAATATTATCGAATGTGTAAAGTTTGTACATAAGTAATCTTTATATACAATCATCTATATAATTACTTCCTATTAAGCCAGTTTTTGATTTTTGTACCGCCAAGGAAAACCAGGGAAATATTTTTGAATTCTTACTTCTTTGCTGAGACTCGAAATTCACAAAAAAACATCGACCAGATATTATCGAGTGTGTGAGGTTTTTATCTAAGTAATCTTTAAATAAATTCTTCTATGTGATTACTTTCTATTAAGCTAATTTTTTGTTTTCGTACCGCTACGAAAAACCCGGGAAATATTTTTTTTGAATTCTTACTTCCCTGCTGAGATACGATGTTCACAAGAGGCTATAGACCAAATATTACCGAGTGTGTGAAGCTTGTATCTAAGTAATCTTTAAATAAAATCGTCTATCCGATTACTTTGTATTAAGCCCGTTTTTCATTTTTGTACCGTCACGGAAAACCCGGGAAATATTTTTGAATTCTTACTTCTTTGCTGAGACACGAATTTCACAAGAAACTATAGACCAACTAATTTCGAATGTGTGAGGCTTGTATCGAAGTAATCTTTAAATAAAATCTTCTATCTGATTACTTTGTGTTAAGTCCGTTTTTGACTTTTGTACCATCATGCAAATCCGGGAAATATTTTTGAATTCTTACTTCTTCGCTGAGACACGAAGTTTACGTGAAACCATCGACCAAATATTATCCAGTGTGTATGGGTTGTATCTAAGTAATCTTTAAATACAATATTCTCTTTGATTTCCTTCTATTAAGCCTGTTTTTTTATTTTTCTACCGTCACAAAAAAACCTGAAAATATTTTTTAATTACAAGAAACTATACACCAAATATTATCGAATGTGTGAGGTTTGTATCTGAGAAATCTTTATCCTCCTGACGCCCTGTGTAGAGGTGTCTCTACATAACGGTTTTCTGCATATGCGAAGAATGGGGCGTGTGTCTGTGTTGAAAACCGCTGTAGAGTATTCTTGACATTCTAAATTCTGGTCCCAACGACAGATGGAGCAAGAATTGTGAACTTTTCGATGCTTGTTTTTTATTCCAAGATGGCGTCCACTACTAAGGAGGTAAAGCTCACATTGTCTGCAGGTATGTATGTGTTTTTGAATAGTAAAAGTTTAGAGATTATCATCAATCCTCTTTAGGGGAAAAAGTAATAACTACCGATTTACTTAGATGTATTTTTTCATCAGTGCTTTCAGATTCTTCGTTTGCAGGGGCAGTTTTTTGCCGATGTAGAAGCTTCTATACATTCGGCCGTAATGTGTAAATTTCATGATGCTGAAAAAAATTCACTTTCTAAATTTTTAGATGGAATCATGAGAAGAATTGGATTTAACTCTTCCAGAAAAGAACCATAATTTTTTGGTGTAGATTTATGTGTGAAAATAGTGTTAATATTCTACATGACTTGTATAGGTTCTATAGCAGTGTTGCCATTTTTCTCACAGATCATAGCAGTGTTGCCATTTTTCTTACAGATTGCAGTGTACAAGAACCTGTTACATACTTTCTGAAGTTTATTGATGATAATGTTTTTCACAATATGTGAGAGAAATTTGAGCAGACTTATTTCAGTACAACAGGACAAACATTAAATACTTCCCACTCAGAGATGAGTAATTTTTTTTGGAGTTTCAATGTACATGTCCTGTCTAAAGGTAGGTGTTTGTTCCGATATTCTTTTTTGTTTATGTTATAAATTCAACCGTATGCTTTACATTGGAACATTGATCACCATTACTTCCTTCAGGAATGAATAATTTCACATTCCTTTAATTTTTTTAAAAATATTTTGAAGTAAGTTTCAATACTTTTGAGCATCAAATGTGTACTTATTCTACTGAACAGTACCCAGTTCACAGAAATTTACGAATTTACAAGTTTAAAGAATTTGCATGTAACATATTTTCAACTTTAAATTTTTTTGTGATTTTTTTTAATATTAGTATTTTAACTGATTCCGAATTGTGTTTTTATACTTTCAGTATCCTGCCATGAGGATGTACTGGGCTCAAAGGACAAAGGTTCCAGTCATTGCCTGAACTTTCTCCAGGAATTGTTACCTTAGCCTCAGAACAAAACTTAAAGTAGTCTTTGATGATGATGTGAGTGACCAGGCAAAAGAGGTGGATAAGTTCTGGAAGGTGAGACCGACCACTCATTGAATGGGTACGTTCAGGTTGTTTGCAGCTTCCAAGTCCTTCAAGTGTTTGCATTGATAAACATGGGAGGCGTGGATTTGTGTGATCGCATGATGTCTTTCTTCAGGATGCAAGGTCGTACGAGAAAATGTACTGTCAGAGTAATATTTCATGTTATGGACTTAGCAGTAGCCAATGCATGGTTCTGTTACAGAAGAGAGTGTTTGTTGAATGGCATTCCAACCAAGAACATTCTCAAGTTCCTTTGATTTCAAAATATCAATTGCAGAGAATCTACTATATGAAGGAACTGAAATGCAGGAAGCTAATGAAGAGAGAAACAATGCCAATGAAGAATCAAATGTCAAAAGGAGAAAACAGAAGTACCCATTCCATGTTCACAAGCAAGACTTGTAGAAGCAGTGCATCTTCCAGAAGTCATAGATATGAAACACTATGCACGATGTAGGAGACCAGGATGTAAGGGCTTTTTTCGAACAAGATGTGTAAAATGCAAGATTTTCTTGTGTTTGCAGGTTGATCAAAACTGTTTCCTCATGTTTCACTAAAAGAATTAAAAGCATTCAATTTGTGACATTCAGTCTAAAGGTTTAATATTTGATAAAAATTTAATTTAATTAAATTAATAAAAAAATATTAACATTTTGTAAATAATTCAAATGTACAGGGTGGGCCAAAAGTCACGAAGGGGTTATAACTGTAAATAACATTTTTATTGATCATTAGTATCCAATGAGATTTCACAGACTTGAAGACCAAGGATGGGAGATTGTTTACACTTATGTATGGAATATAATCTCAGGTAGGTGTCCGCCAGTATGGGCCTCACAGATACGGGCCCTGTGTAGCACATGATTTAAGTGTACAATTCGTGATAATGTGTTTGGTGATTAATTATTCTTTTTCTCCTTACGTGCCTCAATTAGGCTTCTAAGGACCATTTTCGGCCATTGCATCATCTCGAGAAACACTGACATCAACTGGCCCTCCCGTTCGCCTGACCTCACTCCGCTTGATTATTTTCTTTGGGGCTTTCTGAAGGACAAAGTGTATATGTGAACAAACCACAAATTACAACAGCTCAAGGACAATATTCATGCAGAAATACGAGCACTCGGACCATAATTGTTGACCCCTGTCATCATCAAATGCTACACAGGGCCCGTATCTGTGAGGCCCATAATGGCAGGCACCTACCTGAGATTATATTCCACACGTAAGTGTAAACAATCTCCCATCCTTGGTCTTCAAGTCTGTGAAATCTCATTTAAACTAATGATCAATAAAAATGTTATTCACAGTTATAACCCCTTCGTGACTTTTGGTCCACCCTGTATATGAATAATTAATGAAAAAATATTTTCCACCACAATCATTATATTGGACTTCAATATTTTATTGCATACAGCAATTGTGTAGAACAAAATATTATGTCAGATTCTTAAGAAAAGTAAAAATGTGTCTTGAGTTTAATATATTAAAGTGTTTCATTTGTTACACCTTGAAGCCCAATGTAGAGAATACTCTACACCTCATTCTGCGCACGCGCAACAAAAATTTCACACAAGGTTGATATTTTCCTTCAAGTTGGTGCTCAATTAATGTGCATAACACAAATTTACTGAAAAAAGTAACCCCACAAACTCATGGGTCTCAGGAGGTTATATAATTACTTTCAATTAAGCCCGTTTATGATTTTTGTACTGTCACGAATAATCAGCGAAATATTTTTGAATTCTTACTCTTTATGAACATAAACATTAGCCTTGTCACTGTGAAGGACTTTTAATTCAATGGAAGCGTCACACTGTAAATTGTTCGCGACAACCATTCATAATGCGCAGCTCTTCATGGATGTATCCGATTAAAATAATGTGCAATGGCATGCGAACGTCTCTCCATAGACGTCACTTTGATCTCGATGCATTACCGAAGCACTAAACAAACTTTAAGGCATTTTTCTAACACCTCGAAAAGGAGCAAATTGGTACAAGAATTCAGTCATAACTGTTTACTGGTTAAAGATACGTCGAAGAAACCTTCACCATTGCATTTCTCGTGAAATTCTAGCCCATTTTGATATGTCACACGACCCCCTTCCCATTTAAAATTCTCTAGTTGAATTCAAGAAGGCGGACATCAAGATGGTCGCCGACCGTGTGGGTGGCGTCAATGTGGTTCCCCCTTGGCCTGATAACGATTGGTCATCATCATTTCCATGTTGCGCGCTGCAGTGGCCTTGTACTGAGGGTGTTAAGTGACTTATTGAGCCACCCTGTATATCCTGAATGAAGATTTTGAGCAAGCACTCAAAGAAATGAGGAATGGGAAAGCAACGGGCACTGATGAAATTCCTGTTGAACTTATCAAATGCCTGGGAGATGGAAAAAGAGAAATACTGCACTGATGCAATGAAATCTATGAGAAAGGGGATTGGCCACAAGATTTCACAGAGACTGTTTTGGTACCTCTGCAGAAGAAAACAATGCCAGAAAATGTTCTGAGTACAGGACAATCAGCTTGATATCTCACTCGGCAAAAATTATTCTAAGAATTCTGAACAGACACCTATACTCGAAGGTAAGTGGCGAGTTAGAGGAAGAACAGTTTGGTTTCAGGAAAGGAAGAGGTACAAGTGATGCAATTGGTTTTCTGAGGACCATTGGGGAAAGATATTTAAAGAAAGGAAAGGAGGTGTTTGTAGTATTTGTAAACCTGGAGAAAGCCTTTGATAGAGTGAATTGGGTTAAACTTTCAGAAATTCTGAAGAAAATTGGTGTAGATTGGAAAGAGAGAAGACTTCTAAGCAACTTATACATGAATCAACGAGTTAAAGTGAGAACAGGAGACGAAATGACAGAAGGCTGTGAAATTGGAAGAGGGGTACGACAAGGATGCTGCCTATCGCCTACTTTGTTTAATATCTTAGAAGATATAGTGAAAAATTGTTTCCAGGGCACAGGAGGTGTAAAATTGGGAGGAAGAAGAATAAACTGCATAAGATTTGCTGATGACATGGCATTATTCGCTGAGGATGAAATAACCATAAATAGTATGTTAGACGAGTTAAACAGCAGCTGTGAGCAGTATGGAATGAAGATTAATGTAAAGAAGACAAAGGCATTGGTTATAGGACGGAAACCAAGGAATATTAATGTGAGAGCAAACAGTGAAAGAATCTAGCAAGTGGATAGCTTCAAGTACCTCGGATACACTATAAGCAGTGACATGAGCTGCAAACAAGAAGTGAAAATGAGAATCGCAATAGCAAAAGAAGATTACAGTAGAAGAAAAAAATGTTTTTTGTGGAACCATGGACATAGGTCTCAGGAAGAGATTAGTGAAATGTTTTGTGTGGAGTGTAGCACTATATGGTGCAGAAATCTGGACGTTGAGAAGAAATGAAGAGAAACGACTCGAAGCTTTTGAAATGTGGACATGGCGAAAAATGGAACATGTAAAATGGACGGACAAGGTAAGAAACGAAGCCGTACTGAAAAGAGTTGGTGAAAAAAGATCTATACTGGAGACCATCAAGAAGAGGAAAATGAACTGGTTAGGACACTGTCTAAGAAGGAACTGCCTGCTAAGGGACGCCTTGGAGGGAATGGTTGAAGGAGGAAAGGTCCGTGGCAGAAAGAGATATCAGCTTATGGATGATACTAAATTAACTGGGTTGTATGCTATTACGAAGCGTAAGGCAGAGAATAGGGAAAGCTGGAGATTGCAGTGAAAAACCTGCCAATTAGGCAGAAAACAATGAATGAATGAATATAATTATTTTCAATTATGCCCGTTTTTTGTTTTTGTACCGTAACGAAAAATCCTGGAAACATGTTTTAATTCTTACTTCTTCGCTGATACACGAAATTCACAAAAAACTATAAACCAAATATTATCGAGTATGTGAGGTTTGAATGTAGGCTAATCATACAGAAAAGAGAATGCCACTTTTCTGTCTCTTAGTAAGAAGTACATTACGTACAATTTCTCTACGATACCATATACTATATTATGACCACAAAAGTAATTACTCTCGATTCTTGTCTATCAGAATCACAGCCAGGAAGCAGTCGCTAGAAACTCCAAGTATTGCTGAGTAAAATATTACATCAATCTTTGTGGGGCACCAGATTAACAAACAACTTTGAGGAAGTAAAGATGTACATCGACCTAGTGTTTACAACAGCAATCCTTGGAGGATAAATAGTGTGTATTCTGATAGAGGGGGATCAGTGAGAACAGAGTTGAGATACGTACGACAAGAGTGAGAGAGGTCAGTCTTGGTACATCAGTCTATAAGGCCGATGTTGGTCCGTCACCCGGAGTAGATGAGTTATTACTCTGTACCTATACATCGTCACCGTAAGAACAATTCTACGTTTTTACACGTTTCTGCGAGACTACGGAGATATTTAGCTTCTACTTGAATACAGGCATTATACTAACAACATGCCGATACAATGGTAGTGAGACCAAAATCCAATATAGTGTGTACTGACAATTCATTGTCATTCACTGCTATTCAAAGTACAACCTCTCGCATAAGAGTTATTCCTCAAGCGAGCGCCTGCGATGCAAGACTCGTGGGAAGTCTAATGGTCCCGGGTTAAGGTCCCTGCGTTCCTATAGAAACGATACGATTATGCCAAGCTGACGCTAAGTATGAAAATGTTATTTTTGGTAATTTACGTTGAGAAAAAATTCAAAAAGACATAATATAAAGTATTTGTCCAATAGATTTTGATTTGATATTATTACACAAAAAACCTGAAAAAAATCAAATTTGTTGTGAAAAACAGCCTCTCAACAGGAAACGAAACTTCTAGGTGTTCCGTAACGGTTCTTGTAGAATGACAGCATTTTGTTCCTACGCGTCAGCAAAAATTTGATGCGCCTGGTGTTATGTTACATCCGGTTGTAGCGGGCCACGAGTGATTTTATTGTTGAGTCAGCAGAACGTGTCTGATCACCTTGAAGACATCGGAACGGAAGCGGTGGGGGGTTTGTCACGTTGTTTCTTGATGTATGCTAACCTAACACGTGCGTATGTTTGTGTGTGTGTGGAGGAAATGCGCGCGCAACCATTGCGTATGATTCAAAGACATGAAGAAATGATTTAAAGATGGCGCCGAAGGTGCTTTACCCCCGAAAGTTTAGCGGCTAAGGTTATTGCTCTGTAAAACAAGAAGCGTCGAGGGTTCGATTCCTGGTAGAGTCAATATTGATTGGTTGATAGATTGAGTTAGTTTTTTTAAGTCTGTTTTATGCACGGCAAAACTAATCAGGATTGGAGCTACAGTTGAAAAGTGGTGATTCGGACCACTATGTGCCTCCACCGAGTATCGAACCTGGGACCCGTTGATTACAAGGCGACGATGTCAATATTGAATGGTCTCGATTAGCCTGTGTGTAAATAAAGGCAACAAAATGGTTGAGTTCGAAAATCGAGTTGGGTTAGTGGTTCATGTTGTCACCTGGCAATGAAGAGGTCGCGGGTTCGATTCTCTAGGTAGTTAAATTAGGCCAATTGTTTTGTCCCGCCATTATAGGTCCCGATTAGTCCATCTGTGCATAAATAGTATTTGAATAAAATCAAAATGGCGGCCGCTTTTTGTGTTTAGCGGCGGCGGCGCGGGGCGGCGCGGGGCGGCGCGGGGCGGCGCGGGGAGGCGCGGGGCGGGGCGGCGCGGCGCGGGGTGTGTTTTTTATTCCGCGAGATGTTTTAACCAAGTGGTTGAGGGTTCGATTCCCAATGTTGGTGAAAATTGGATATTCAATTGTATTTGTTTAAAAGTTCCGATTAGCTTTTTGTGCACAAAGAGAAAATGAACTAATTGGAAATAGGATGTTTATGCTGTAATGAAAAGGTCCCCGGGTTCGATTCACAATGTCAAATTGGCTGATAATGATGTTGTTTAAAATAAAAAACAAGTGTGTTGAGTCCCCATTAGTATTTATGCAGGAACAGATATTAAAAATCAAAACAAAATGGCTGTGACTGGTGTTTAGTATTCGAAAGGTTCCAGGTTCGAGTTTCTAGTTTTAATTATTTTTTTTTAGTTTACAGAATTAGTCCCCATTTATTGCGTTTTGGCGAACACGTTCTCCCCCTTTGTGGCATTTGGGCATGTTGGAGATATACATAGAAATTGTTGTCAAAGTGGCTAATAATGATTTTCTGTTTAAATAAAAAAGAAGTGTGTTATCAGTCCCGATTAGCACGAACAGATATTCAAAAAGCAAAACAAAATAGCTGATATTGTTGTTTAGTATTCAAAAGGTTTTGGGTTCCAATGCTGGCAAATTTGCAGAAAAACATTGATTTGTTTAAAAAGTGAGTTACTATTCCCGATTATTTTTGATACACAAATAGAAAATGGGGTGATTTTGGAGTTTTGCAACCAAGGGGCTAATGTTGGCGTTTTTTTAACGCAGTCCCGATTAACCGTAATGCATAAAGCTGTTTCAACGAATATCGAACCTGGAACCTTTTGATTACAATGCAAAGACTTTACCACTAATGTATGCTATGTTTTAAAACCAAAAATAAATAATAGTATCGAATTTGTTAAAAAATGCGTTACCAGTCTCGATTAGCCATTATGCACAAACAGATGTGTTTTGAAACCAAAGGGGGGGTCGAGGGTTCTATTACAACTGGGTATGTGTGTTGAGGAAACTAAAGGTAAACAGGCATGGAAAGTTTTTATTCGCCATCTCAAAATAAGTTTTTGGGCTTGGTACAGGTAGCTTTTTGTAGAAAGCCCCACAACGACATCAACGTGGCTACCATCTGTGGGGGCCTCTTTTTTTTAAGTTGGAGAGAGGCACAAAGCCGTTTGTACCATACAACGTTGCACCGAAGAACCAACTTGTCAACTAGTCACTCACTCCATCATTAAAGTGCACAACATAATATCAGATTTGCACTGATAATAAGCAAAAAATTATAGCGGCTGCATAATTATATTTCAATGACAGCAAATGGTTTCAAATGAATGGTTTTCACTTTTATTTTTTACTAAGTAACAGATTTTGTAATGAAAAGCTTTAACATTTGCATATAATATGAGATTTGTTTTGGTATCCAGTTTGTATGTTGACCAAATCACAGATATACTATTACTAAGGATAGCATTAACTTAATCTAATAAAAATATATTCCACTGCATTACAAAATTAACTCATTCTGTTTTCTGTTGTTTGAATCCATATGGTAAAGTCTCGAAACTTGATGCACATCTTTTTCTCTTGGTATATACCACCTGAAAAACCCTTATTTCCGGCTTACTAACAACGGAATGTGTTTTTGTGCGTACGATTTTGTTCGAGTTGAGTAAAGTTAAAGAGGAGGTGTTGTTGAGAATAGCATTGGTGAGTGATTCGAAATTGATTGTGCTGCTGTTTTTATGGTTTAGACATATGCCTTTCACCTTGCAAACAGTAGTAACATTAGTATTGTCTGGATTTACTACCTCAAATGCATAACTTTTCGGCCCACTGGATGAAAATGCTCTGATATAAGCATTTTTCCCATAGAGTTCTAGTTCATTTGTTAGAAAAGGCGCATTTAAGAATTCCCCGAGTCACAGTCCAACTTTTGCCCCCATCCAGCAGAAAGTGATTATTCAGTATTTTTAAGTTCAAAAATAGTTTCAAAAACTCAGTTTGCTGTGCTCTGTAGTGAGAAAAAGTTAAGCCGATTGTTTCGCTGCTATACTTTTTTATTTCTGCTGCAACCCCACAATGCAACTGGAGGTAAGTGCGTGATATAAGTTTGTTTTTCTAGTTAACTGTTATTTCAAACTGCTTACCCTACTTCTCTAATGGTTACTAATTTTAATCTCTAGTGCGTGTGTGTCTGGTGTGTAGTTTGACCAATGTAGCTCAACCAACAGTAGAATTCACCAACGATAAGATGTAAACCAAATTGAAATGGAATAAAATTAACACTGCAATAAAAAATTCTAGGGTTCGAATCAAAGCGGGTTATATGTATCTATATAAATTTGTTTTTAAAAACTGTGTCACCAGCACCAATCAACCGCTGTGCGCAAACAGCGAAATTGTTTAGATGCCCGCTTTATGCACAGATGGGGTATTCGGGGCTGGACCTATAGTTTGAAGCGGAGCCTTATGTGTGTATTTAAATTAGTTTTTAAAACTGTGTCACTAAACCCAATCAGCCGCAGTGCGCAAAAAAAAAATTGTTTAGATGCCCGCTTTATGCATAGATGGGGTAATCGGGGGGGGGGGGGGGGGGCTGGACCTACAGTTTGAAGCGGAGCCTTATGTATGTATTTAAATTAGTTTTTAAAACTGTGTCACTAATGCAAATCAACCGCTGTGCGCAAAATGAGAAATTGTTTAGAAGGCCGCTTTATGCACAGATGGGGTAATCGGGGCTGGATCTACAGTTTGAAGCGGTACTATATGTAACTATATAAAATCACTCTTTTAAAACTGTTACCAGTCCCAATCAGTCGCAGTGCGCAAAGAAAAAATTGTTTAGAAGGCCGCTTTATGCACAGATGGAGGTAATCGGGACTGGATCTACAGTTTGAAGCGGTGTCATATGTATGTATTTAAATTAGTTTTTAAAAAACTGTCACTAGTACCAATCAGCCGCAGTGCGCAAACAGAGAAATTGTTTAGAAGCCCCGTTTTATGCATAGATGGGGTAATCGGGGCTGGACCTATAGTTTGAAGCGGAATTATATCTATCTATTTAAATTAGTTTTTAAAACTGTGTCACCAGTCCCAATCAGTTGCAGTGCGCAAAGAAAAAATTGTTTAGAAGGCCGCTTTATGCACAGATGGAGGTAATCGGGACTGGATCTACAGTTTGAAGCGGTGTTATATGTATGTATTTAAATTAGTTTTTAAAAACTGGCACTAGTTCCAATCAGCCGCAGTGCGCAAACAGAGAAATTGTTTAGAAGCCCGTTTTATGCATAGATGGGGGTAATCGGGACTGGATCTACAGTTTGAAGCGGAGTGATATGTATCTATTTAGATTAGTTTTTAAAACTGTGTCACCAGTTCTAATCAGCAGCAGTGCGCAAACAGAGAAATTGTTTAGAATGCCGCTTTATGCATAGATGGGGTAATCGGGCCTGGACCTACAGTTTGAAGCGGTACCATATGTGTGTATATAAAATCACTCTTTTAAAACTGTTACCAATCCCAATCAGCAGCTGTGCGTAAAAAAAGAAATTGTTTAGAAGGCCAGTCCCAATCAGCTATTGTGCGCAAAAATATGAACTGTTTAGTAGACCGTTTTATGCACAAAAAGGGGGGTAATCGGGACTGGACCCCACAGTTTGAAGCAGAGCTATATGTATCTATATATTTTTTTAAATTGTCACCAGTTCCAATCAGCCGCTGTATGCAGAAAAAAAAATGTTTAGAAGGCCGCTTTATGCACAGATGGGGTAATTGGGACTGGATCTACAGTTTGAAGCGGTGTTATATGTATGTATTTAAATTAGTTTTTAAAAACTGGCACTAGTTCCAATCAGCCGCAGTGCGCAAACAGAGAAATTGTTTAGAAGGCAGCTTTATACACAGATGGGGGGTAATCGGGGCTGGACCTACAGTTTGAAGCGGAGTGATATCTAACTATTTAAATTAGTTTTTAAAACTGTGTCACCAGTCCCAATCAGTTGCAGTGCGCAAAGAAAAAAATGTTTAGAAGGCCGCTTTATGCACAGATGGGGTAATTGGGACTGGATCTACAGTTTGAAGTGGTGTTATATGTATGTATTTAAATTAGTTTTTAAAAACTGGCACTAGTTCCAATCAGCCGCAGTGCGCAAACAGAGAAATTGTTTAGAAGCCTGTTTTATGCATAGATGGGGTAATCGGGACTGGATCTACAGTTTGAAGCGGAGTGATATGTATCTATTTAAATTAGTTTTTAAAACTGTGTCACCAGTTCTAATCAGCCGCAGTGCGCAAACAGAGAAATTGTTTAGAATGCCGCTTTATGCATAGATGGGGTAATCGGGCCTGGACCTACAGTTTGAAGCGGTACCATATGTGTGTATATAAAATCACTCTTTTAAAACTTTACCAATCCCAATCAGCCGTTGTGCGCAAATATAGAAATTGTTTGGAAACCCCGTTTTATGCATAGATGGGGTAATCGGGACTCTACATATAGTTTGAAGCGGAGTCATATGTATCTATTTACATTTGTTTTTAAAAACTGTGTCACCAGTCCCAATCAGCAGCTGTGCGTAAAAAAAGAAATTGTTTAGAAGGCCAGTCCCAATCAGCTATTGTGCGCAAAAAGATGAACTGTTTAGTAGACCGTTTTATGCACAAAAAGGGGGGTAATCGGGACTGGACCCCACAGTTTGAAGCAGAGCTATATGTATTTATATATTTTTTTAAAATTGTCACCAGTTCCAATCAGCCGCTGTATGCAGAAAAAAATGTTTAGAAGGCCGCTTTATGCACAGATGGGGTAATCGGGACTGGGTCTACAGTTTGAAGCGGTGTCATATGTATGTATTTAAATTAGTTTTTAAAAACTGGCACTAGTTCCAATCAGCCGCAGTGCGCAAACAGAGAAATTGTTTAGAAGCCCGTTTTATGCATAGATGGGGTAATCGAGGGCTGGAGACAATTTTACAAACACAGTTTTATATAGATTAATGATGGAGTGAGTGACTAGTTGACAAGTTGTTAGGTAATTTTGAACTTTATAATTTTCAGATATCTTCGAAAAATGGAAACTGGAAGTACTACTAATTTTGAGAAGGTTATTGAAATAAGCACCCAAGAGGTGTTGAATAAAATCAGAAATGAAATCGGAGAATTTAGTCAAAGTAGCTGTATATCCACCCAAGGTGTGCTCAATGATTTGGATTTGGCCTTGGGTACAACTGGGGGAAATAATTCGATTGACAACATAGACAAAACCGTAAACATTGATACTCAGAATATTTTTGTTGCTGTTGCCAATGAATTGGGGGAAGACATTGCTAATAAATCAACTGGGGTTGATTATTCACAACAGCATAATAAGCACAAACAAAATGTCTCTTCTACTGTTCATAGTTATGGTAGTTATAGTGACTACATCCAATCTACGCCCTCCACCTCAATGGAAAATGCAGGCACTGCTAATTTTGAGAGGGGTATTGAAATAAGCACCCAAGAGGTTTTGAATACAATCAGAAATCAAATTGGTGAATATAATCAGAGTAGCTGTATATCCACTCAGGGTATGCTCAGTGATCTGGATTTGGCCTTGGGTACAGATGGATCAAATAAATCGATTGACAACATCAGGGTGGCTACAAACAAGCAGAAATGAAATTCCCTGACTTTTCCAGGTTTTCCAGGACAAAATTTAAATTTTTCCCTGACAATTACAAACTAAACTAAATCGATGTTTTTGCAAATGGAAATAATAAACTCATACAGATCCACGTATGGTTTTGCTAAGTACCAATATTATCTTCTATTAAATTGACTTAATTTCTCTATTCTCTATGATTTCAATTCAAACTGCAAAATAATGAATTTGGAAAATTATTACAATTCACAAGCTAAGTAAGGATTATGGAATTTTGTCATACGCAGTAAGTTTAAAATAAAATACTTGATTATTTTTAAAGTTACGACTAAATGAGATAAGAGTGATTGATTAAGAAATACAATTTGTAATTTATCAGTCTCCTTATACATTCTCTGTATTATATGCTGATATTTCCACTGAGGTTTGGAACCCTCTGCTTGCAAAAACTATGAGTGCGGACTCATTTTTCAATGTATAAAGCTACTTCTCTCTTCTCTGTAAAGCAAACAACTTAACTCTTGCATATAAGTGAAACAACTGAATCAAACAAAAGAAAGTGTCATATTTCCTTACATTATCGATGGGATTTCTGCTTCAGTACAGTATATCCAAGTGAAGTGCTGTGAAACTGACAACATGCAGTTATACCATTAATGCTGACGAAAAGGGTATGTAAGTATTAGAAATTTAACGCAAGGAATTTATAGAATTGCATTGTATAGGTACCTGATTTAGCTAACCAACACATTAAAACAGGAACACACTAATAATAAAAGCTTCTGAAAGTTCATATACGAGGGGCATCCTGAAAAAGCTCCAATAGTGCCTATACGCAACACTAGTGGTCGGAGAGCGACACACACACATACAGGCAGGAAGAAGTGGCATGTAGCTGTAATCTGGTACAGTTGCAATGTAGCCGGTTTAGGACGGTTCTAGGTTAAAGATTGCAGCTCTCATAAAGTCTCTCACCGACTGCGATGTAGCCTACATTGCACGCTCAGAATTTGGCACAGAGCAATCGTGTGAGTTGTGCAGACCGGACGTCGTGCGTGATAGTATGGTCAGACGATTGTGCAGACAATTCACGGAAGGCCAATCGAATGTGCACAAGCACAACCCCATAGAGCTGAGTACACACGGGCCCTTTGCATCACTTCAGGTGAGAGATCTTAGACCACTCCCTGTACAGCGCTGGCCTTGAATGTACCTACTTTCATCTCTTTGTTTAACTGAAGAGGTTTCTGGCAAGGCAACGATTTGACAACTACATTGCTGTAGAGATAGTTCCAGTCTTTGCTGTCAGACACATATACCATGGGCATACAAAATTTAGTGCCATGCTGCGACACATGCCAGAACAACGGTGGTGATTATGCCGAAAATTTTTCCCAAAATTCACATTTTCATTTTAGCACATTTTCTGGCAAATATCTAAAATTATACCTTCATGGTGTTTTTAAACTACTGTTTCAAATTGTAAGTCACATGGCTTATGCCTCTTCGCGAGAGTTTGATATCTTGAAAGTTATTTTGGGAAAGTTATTTTCCATACCCCTTTATTAATTTTAAGGTAAGGATTTTAGATAATGGAATTTTGGTGTGGAGTTAGGGCCCCACACTTTCTTGATCACGGCTGAAGTTGGGGGTAATGTGATCAGCACCACACTCCTGGCTACCTTTATCCCTCAAAGTTTCCTCAAGGTACCAGCTTCATATGATGCTGGGTGGGCGCCGGAGCAGTTTCAATAGGTGGAAAACATCCCGGTTCTCCCCCGCAGGGGATCGACCCCGGGTCTCTCACATAGTAGTCAGATGCCCTAACGACTGAGCTCCATTATTACTCACTCGACAAATGCCGATGGTGCGCACTTAGCTTGGTAATTCAAAACATATCTCGTGCGACAAATTCGAAGATGTGGCTCCCGTGTGACGGTAGATACACACTCGATCTCCTGTTAGAACCCTGCCACTTTGCTCTGTGATGCAAATGGTTTTGATAGAAGTTGAAAAAATCGTGGGAAATAAATGATTTAATGTGGCTGTCGGAATTATTCCACGTACGTATAACTCTATAGTTTACTCTTGAGTAAAATGTTGGAAAACTTACATGTTCAATGTACACAAACATGACCTAGAAAAGACAAGGGTGTTGGATTTCATGGAATTTTTCATTGTTTTAGGGCATTTCTTTAAAAAAAATCGCTAAAAATGCCTATAATTCGCATTATTTCGATATTTCGAATGGGCGAAAAATGTGTCCAGACATCACTGCACATTCCTAAACATAATTTCGCAGCAATTACCATTTTTCACGGTTTTGGAGTTTGCAAAAAATCAATGTACCTAGTAATTGGAAATTACTTTCTGGCCACCCCTCGTATAAATCAGTAGATGGAAAGTGATAGCAGGGCTGGCAGAGAAAAGTCAATTCTTGAAGAAAGTGATTTGCTGTTATGATTGAATAATTTGAGTAAATATGATATTAGAATATTTACGTATTTATTATTAGTATTTTATTTCATAATATTGGACATTAACTTCACTCAGTGAGAGATTTAAGACCATCTCTCACGAGATTAAACAGACAGGACAGAGAGTGGCGTTAATTTCATTGCAATACTAGTGTTGCAGTATATTTGAGGTTGGGAGCATGCACTTGTCAATTTTTAAAACGTTCACCAATGCAGTTTTATGTTTCACTTTTTCGTGATAGTATTTAATATATATCCCGTTTGGTTGGATTCTTCTTGATATCTAAGAATATTGCAATGTCATTGTAAACGTATGTTAACTTGTGCGAAACCAGTAATACGTCAGGATTATAAAAGAAAGCCTTCGCAAGCACTGCTACATTCAATAAGGTGAAGTGAGCCTGAAGAGTAATAAAATTCCAGCAGCATATTTTCAGTCTAAAGCTCTTCTTGTTTATGCATGCGATTTTTGTTGGATGTTTCAGTCCATTCAATGTCTGTTGCATGTTGTAGTGAGATACTTTGTCGGGTGGCGATATTCAACAAAAATCGTATGTATCAATGGAACATATTTGTTTCCATGTTCCTTCAGTTTGCCCAACAAAATGCCTTACTACGATGTCCGACAACTATCGGACGGCGCCACCCGCTCTTATCCCCTCCATCTGTCGACAGGTCCCCTTACTACTCCCATACGGACAAGAAAAAATGATAATTCAATGCATTTTCCACATAATGACATAATATTTAGAGGCTTAACCTTTACTCCTCCGATGATACCAACCATGGTATCATCAGAGTAAGGTCGTACTGGCCCGATGATACCATATGGTATCATGGTGCTGATTACGAAATGAATGTGCTTTTTGGACCTTCATACTCTTATGTTTGTGTGGAAACTCGGACACAGGTCTGGAGCAAGCCTGGGAAATTCATATTGATGACCAACCTCACCCCCCCCCCCCCCCGCTCTCTGCAACATATCCATGCCACATTTCCGAACAGAGTTTCTTTCACATTTTGGCTCATTATTCAACTTGTATGGCACCAAAGAACATGAAATATGTTTCATTCTTTTGAGAAATGTTCATTCTTTGAAAAGAATACTAAGGTTTGCGCCTTCTTCCCAAAATAGCGGGAGAAGAGGATGTAAACTCCAGATTTTTATGTTGTTTTTTCATTGAAATTCGGTGGTCGCGCCCACAACCCCCCCCCCCCTTCTTCAGTTCGGTGTTCTGAATTGTACACGGTTGCATGCTATGATGTTTTAGCTGAAAACCAAAACTTATCCGAAGTAGATTGCTCCCATAGTACCCGAGATATAACAATTTTCCTCCAAACATGCAAATTACCTATTTTTCGTAAAAAAAGAAAAATCACATTTTGGCATATTATTCAACTTGTATGGCACCAATGAACATGGAACATGTTTCATTCTCTTGAGAAATGTCCATCCTTTGAAAAGAATACTAAAGTTCGCACCTTCTTCCCAAATAGCGGGAGAAGAGGGGGTAAACTCCAGATTTTTAATTATTTTTTTTTTTCATTGAAATTCGGTAGTCGCTCCCCCCAAACCCCCTTTCCTCGGTTCAGCGTTCTGAATTGTACACCGTTGCATTCTCTGATGTTCTAGCTGAAAACCAAAACTTATCCGAAGTAGATTGCTCCCATAGTACCCGAGTTATAACAATTTTCCTCCAAAAATGCAAATAGTTATTTTTCGTAAAAAAATAAATAAAAAAAATTGGCTTATTATTCAACTTGTATGGCACCCAACAACATAAAACATGTTTCATTCTCTTGAGAAGTGTCCATTCTTTGAAAATAATACTAAAGTTTGCTACTTCTTCCCAAAATAGCGGGAGAAGTGGGGGCAAACTCCAGATTTTTGTTTTTTCCATTGAAATTCGGGGGACGTGCCCCCCAAAACCCCCTTCCTCGGTCCGGTTTGGAAATTGTACACCGTTGCATTCTCTGATGTTCTAGCTGCAAAACAAAAGTTATCCGAAGTAGCTTGCTCCCATAGTGCCCGAGTTATAACAATTTTCGTCAACAGAGTGTTCGAAGTCAATGATGACGAAATTCCCTGACATTTCCCTGACTTTTTTTGACACCTCAAATTCCCTGACTTTTCCCGGTTTTCCAGGTTTTCCAGGTCTGTCGCCACCCTGAACATAGACAAATCTGTAAACATTGATACTCAGGATATTTTTGTTGCTATTGCCAATGAATTGAGGGAAAATAATGCTAATAAAACAACTGGGGTTGATTATTCACAAGAGCATAATAAGCACAAACAAAATGTTTCTACTACTGTTCATAGTTATGGTAGTTATAGTGACTACATCCAATCTACGCCCTCCACCTCAATGGAAAATGCAGGCACTGCTAATTTTGAGAGGGGTATTGAAATAAGCACCCAAGAGGTTTTGAATACAATCAGAAATGAAATTGGTGAATATAGTCAGAGTAGC
Source organism: Lepisma saccharinum (assembly GCF_977018435.1). NCBI lineage: Eukaryota > Metazoa > Arthropoda > Insecta > Zygentoma > Lepismatidae > Lepisma > Lepisma saccharinum. The sequence continues at coordinate 29,604 of NW_028143588.1, forward strand.
TATATATCCACTCAGAGTATGCTCAGTGATCTGGATTTGGCCTTGGGTACAGATGGAGCAAATATATCGATTGACAACATAGACAAATCTGTAAACAATGATACTCAGGATATTTTTGTTGCTATTGCCAATGAATTGGGGGGAAATAATGCTAATAAATCAACGGGGGGTGATTATTCACAAGAGCATAATAAGCACAAACAAAATGTCTCTTCTACTGTTCATAGTACTGTTCATGACCTCAACCAATCTACCCCCTCTACCTCTACTGCTATTAACAGCAATCAATCCAGACCCTCTGTCTCTATTTCTAGTGAGACCAACCAACATGTTGAAATGTTTCCTAACAACTATAACAACCAGGATACAGAGATATTTGGGTGTATTGGAACAATCGATGAAAAATGTGGAGATATTTTCCATTTAGAATCTGTTTTAGACACTAGAGAATTGGAGCAATGTACAAATCATATTTCGCCAGCGTTATACCAAAAGGTGCTTAGGGATTGTATTCAGGAAGAGAAGTGTGCAGACAGGTAGGCGGTGGCGATGATGCAGTGTTACATCATGTTGAAGTTATAGAAGAGACAAAAAGGCGTTACCAAAGATTCAATATGGAAGGACGAATGGTGCGTGCTCGGTTGGGGGGGGCACCACACAATGAGAATCCGGTGATATGGGTTCAGGAGGGATTGCAAGAACTGGTCCAATATGTTCTACGTGATGTGGCCGCGCATGACCAAGTTGGTATTACTATCAGAAATGAAGATCACCCTGATCGCCCTTTTTGGTTATCTTTTCGGGAAGCACAGGCGGTAAATATGGAGATATTGTGGGCAGCATTGGAAAAAGTATTGCAGAGCAATACAACATTTCTTTCTGACAACAATTTCTATGTATATCTCCATCATGTCCAAATGCCACGAGGGGGAGGACGTGTTCGCCAAAATGCAATGAATGGGGAACAATTCTGTAAACTAAAAAAAGGAATTATAACTATTAAAAATTCCGATAGCAGGTGTTTGGCTTATGCGTTGGTTGTGGCAAGAGGTATTAATGTTTACAAAAATGAACCTAAAAAACGTTATCAATATGTTAGACAACATAAATGTGTTATGGAAGAAGTGGATAAACTGTGCAGAGAAGCTGGGGAAAATTTGAATGGTGGTGGAGGAACTACCGAAATTCAAAAATTTCAGGACTATTTATCTGATTTCAAGATTACCGTATATAATGGATTTTCCGGGAGTGATGTGATATATGAAGGTCCTTTATTACCTAGGCGCGAAACTTTAAATTTGGTGTACATAAACAACCATTTTAATGTTATAACATCTCTTACAGCTGCATTCTCCGCTAATTTCTATTGTGAAACTTGCCATAAAAAATATGATCATGTTTCTAGACATCTAGGATCCTGTACAGCTGTTTGTTCACAATGCCAACAAAAGCCCAAATGTACTGTTTCAGAAACCAAAATAAAGTGCACTGATTGTAACAGATTTTTCTATGGTCAAAAATGTTACAATAATCATAAAACATGTTACAATAGAAAAAACTCTCTTTGTCAGACAGTAAAATGTTGTGAAAAATGCCTGAAAGCGTATGCTATTCGTACAAACAGAAATCCTCATATATGTGGAGAGAAATTCTGTGTCAGCTGTAAAAATATGGTACCATCTGAACATCTATGTCACATCCAAAAAATGTATGGCAAACAAATATCTTCTCTTATATCAAAAAAAGCAATGCTTGTTTTCTACGATATTGAATCGAGGCAGGACACAAAACTAGAAGGCACTGCAAACAAATTTCTGCATATTCCAAATCTTTTGGTGTGCCAAAATGTATGCTATAATTGCATTGAGAACAAAGATATGTCTCAATGGTGCAGGGTATGCGGAAAAAGACAGCACATTTTTTATAGTACAGAACCTGTTTACAATTTTCTGCAATTTGTTTCAGCTCACCGCACCAAAATTAACAATATTGTGTGTATTGCACACAATAGTAGAGGGTATAATTCGCACTTTGTACTGCAAACTATGATCGAAAAAATGAAATGGACACCGTCTGTGATCATGAATGGAGCCAAAATATTATCTTTGAAGATGCACAATATCCATTTCATAGATTCTCTCAACTTTATTCCAATGGCGCTCAACAAATTACCGAAAGCATTTGATCTCCCAATGTCCAAAGGGTATTTTCCTCATTTTTTTAATACTTTGAAAAATAAAGAATATGTCGGATGTATCCCTGGTACTGAATTTTACGCTGTTGATTCTATGATGGAGAATCAGAGAACCAGTTTTTTGGAATGGCATAGTGAACAACAGAAAACAGGGGTAGTTTTCGATATGCAGAAGGAGTTGAGAAAATACTGTGTAGAAGATGTTAATGTACTACGTGCTGCCTGTTTGAAATTCATGACCACTTTTGAAAAAGAAACAACAGTGAACCCATTATTGGAAGCCATCACCATCGCTTCAGCTTGTAATAAAGTATTCCGTAAAAGATTTTTGAAAGCAGAACATATAGGAATTATTCCTAAAAACGGATACAGATGGTGAGATATTCAGTCTATAGAGGCTATTCAATGGATGGTATGGGAGGAAAAAAAACATAAAATCGAAATCCAACATGCAGCCAGAGGACCAGAAGTAAAAGTTGGAGGAAATTTGAAAGTAGATGGATATTTTAAAGATCAAAAGGGGCAAGAGCATGTATTTGAATATCAAGGATGCAGAACACATGGTTGTGTCAAATGTTTCCCTACTTCACGTACAGAACCTCTTCATGATGACCCATATGATACTTTGTCTTTTCGGTACGAAAGAACAGAAAATAAAATTACCAGATTAAAAGCACTTAACTACATTGTCCATGAGATGTGGGGGTGCGAATTTCACCAGTAGTTGAGAAATAACAAAACCATGAAACATTATGTTGAAAAACATCCGTTATCAATTAAAGCCCCCATAATTCCCCGGGAGGCGTTTTATGGTGGTAGAACTAATGCTACCAAACTACATTACACTGTGAAAGAAAATGAAACAATTCAATATAAGGATGTATGTAGCCTGTACCCTTATTGTTGCAAAGTTAAAAAGTTTCCAGTTGGCCATCCGGTGAAAATTTATGTGGGGGAAGAATGCCCCGATATTTATTCTTTTGAAGGACTTGTCAAAGCAACAATACGTCCACCGAGAGATCTGTACCATCCTGTGTTACCATATCGAACCAATTCAAAATTAACTTTCCCTCTATGTAGAACTTGTGCCGATGAAATAAACCAGGCGGAATGTAACCATACTGCTGGGGAAAGAGCTATAACTGGAACCTGGGTTGTGGATGAAGTTCAGAAGGCAGTTCAAAAGAAATACAAAATTTTAGAATTACATAAGGTATGGGAATATAATGTTGAACAATATGATCCTGCAAAAAAATCAGGTGGTGTTTTTGCAGAGTACATCAATACATTTCTCAAAGCAAAAGTTGAAGCAAGCGGCTGGCCATTGTGGGGTATTGATGAAGAATCCAAAAAAAAAAATACATAGCTGACTATTTTGAAAAGGAGGGTGTGTTGTTGGATGAAAACAGAATATGTGCTAATCCTGGATTACGAAGCTTAGCAAAACTTATGCTGAATTCATTTTGGGGTAAATTTGGACAGAGAGAAAACCCTGGTCAAGTTAGTATTATCAACAATCCTACGGATTTTTTCGATAAACTAGAAAGTCCCAATGTTGAAGTACATCAAGTTATACCTATAAATGAAGATATGTTGATTGTTCACTGGCAATATCTCGAAGAATCTGCACTTCCATTATCGACTGTAAATGTAGTTATTGCAGCATACACTACAACACATGCACGATTAGAGCTTTATGAATATTTGGATACATTAGGTGAAAATGTATTGTACTATGATACCGATAGTGTTATTTATATTCAAAGGCCAGGTGATGTTGATCTGCCTGTTGGAGACTACCTAGGGGAGTTGACAAATGAACTAGAACTCTATGGGAAAAATGCTTATATCAGAGCATTTTCATCCAGTGGGCCGAAAAGTTATGCATTTGAGGTAGTAAATCCAGACAATACTAATGTTACTACTGTTTGCAAGGTGAAAGGCATATGTCTAAACCATAAAAACAGCAGCACAATCAATTTCGAATCACTCACCAATGCTATTCTCAACAACACCTCCTCTTTAACTTTACTCAACTCGAACAAAATCGTACGCACAAAAACACATTCCGTTGTTAGTAAGCCGGAAATAAGGGTTTTTCAGGTGGTATATACCAAGAGAAAAAGATGTGCATCAAGTTTCGAGACTTTACCATATGGATTCAAACAACAGAAAACAGAATGAGTTAATTTTGTAATGCAGTGGAATATATTTTTATTAGATTAAGTTAATGCTATCCTTAGTAATAGTATATCTGTGATTTGGTCAACATACAAACTGGATACCAAAACAAATCTCATATTATATGCAAATGTTAAAGCTTTTCATTACAAAATCTGTTACTTAGTAAAAAATAAAAGTGAAAACCATTCATTTGAAACCATTTGCTGTCATTGAAATATAATTATGCAGCCGCTATAATTTTTTGCTTATTATCAGTGCAAATCTGATATTATGTTGTGCACTTTAATGATGGAGTGAGTGACTAGTTGACAAGTTGGTTCTTCGGTGCAACGTTGTATGGTACAAACGGCTTTGTGCCTCTCTCCAACTTAAAAAAAAGAGGCCCCCACAGATGGTAGCCACGTTGATGTCGTTGTGGGGCTTTCTACAAAAAGCTACCTGTACCAAGCCCAAAAACTTATTTTGAGATGGCGAATAAAAACTTTCCATGCCTGTTTACCTTTAGTTTCCTCAACACACATACCCAGTTGTAATAGAACCCTCGACCCCCCCTTTGGTTTCAAAACACATCTGTTTGTGCATAATGGCTAATCGAGACTGGTAACGCATTTTTTAACAAATTCGATACTATTATTTATTTTTGGTTTTAAAACATAGCATACATTAGTGGTAAAGTCTTTGCATTGTAATCAAAAGGTTCCAGGTTCGATATTCGTTGAAACAGCTTTATGCATTACGGTTAATCGGGACTGCGTTAAAAAAACGCCAACATTAGCCCCTTGGTTGCAAAACTCCAAAATCACCCCATTTTCTATTTGTGTATCAAAAATAATCGGGAATAGTAACTCACTTTTTAAACAAATCAATGTTTTTCTGCAAATTTGCCAGCATTGGAACCCAAAACCTTTTGAATACTAAACAACAATATCAGCTATTTTGTTTTGCTTTTTGAATATCTGTTCGTGCTAATCGGGACTGATAACACACTTCTTTTTTATTTAAACAGAAAATCATTATTAGCCACTTTGACAACAATTTCTATGTATATCTCCAACATGCCCAAATGCCACAAAGGGGGAGAACGTGTTCGCCAAAACGCAATAAATGGGGACTAATTCTGTAAACTAAAAAAAAAATAATTAAAACTAGAAACTCGAACCTGGAACCTTTCGAATACTAAACACCAGTCACAGCCATTTTGTTTTGATTTTTAATATCTGTTCCTGCATAAATACTAATGGGGACTCAACACACTTGTTTTTTATTTTAAACAACATCATTATCAGCCAATTTGACATTGTGAATCGAACCCGGGGACCTTTTCATTACAGCATAAACATCCTATTTCCAATTAGTTCATTTTCTCTTTGTGCACAAAAAGCTAATCGGAACTTTTAAACAAATACAATTGAATATCCAATTTTCACCAACATTGGGAATCGAACCCTCAACCACTTGGTTAAAACATCTCGCGGAATAAAAAACACACCCCGCGCCGCGCCGCCCCGCCCCGCGCCTCCCCGCGCCGCGCCCCGGTCGCCGCCGCCGCTAAACACAAAAAGCGGCCGCCATTTTGATTTTATTCAAATACTATTTATGCACAGATGGACTAATCGGGACCTATAATGGCGGGACAAAACAATTGGCCTAATTTAACTACCTAGAGAATCGAACCCGCGACCTCTTCATTGCCAGGTGACAACATTAACCACTAACCCAACTCGATTTTCGAACTCAACCATTTTGTTGCCTTTATTTACACACAGGCTAATCGAGACCATTCAATATTGACATCGTCGCCTTGTAATCAACGGGTCCCAGGTTCGATACTCGGTGGAGGCACATAGTGGTCCGAATCACCACTTTTCAACTGTAGCTCCAATCCTGATTAGTTTTGCCGTGCATAAAACAGACTTAAAAAAACTAACTCAATCTATCAACCAATCAATATTGACTCTACCAGGAATCGAACCCTCGACGCCTCTTGTTTTACAGAGCAATAACCTTAGCCGCTAAACTTTCGGGGGTAAAGCACCTTCGGCGCCATCTTTAAATCATTTCTTCATGTCTCTGAATCATACGCAATGGTTGCGCGCGCATTTCCTCCACACACACACAAACATACGCACGTGTTAGGTTAGCATACATCAAGAAACAACGTGACAAACCCCCCACCGCTTCCGATGTCTTCAAGGTGATCAGACACGTTCTGCTGACTCAACAATAAAATCACTCGTGGCCCGCTACAACCGGATGTAACATAACACCAGGCGCATCAAATTTTTGCTGACGCGTAGGAACAAAATGCTGTCATTCTACTGTTCGCAAATCAAGCAAAGTTAATATAACGCATTAGCATATAAAACAATATATAAAAATTAATCAAATATAAACTTCACACTTTTGATAATATTTGACCCATATAATCTTGTGAACTGGAAGAAAGAATTTAAGAAATAATTCCCGTTTCTTCCGTGACAGCACAAAAATAAAAAAGGGACTTGATACATAGATATAGTCCATGAAATATTAAAGAAAGGATTAAAGAGTCTTATAACTTACCAACGTAATAACATTTTGTCCATGAATTCATACGAATTAATTCGTGATAGGAAAAAAATCAGAACAGTCTTAGGGGTTTCCGTAACGGTACAAAAATAAAAAACGGTCTTAATAGAAAGTAATCATCTAGAAGATTTTATATAAAGATTATTTAGATACAATCCTCACACACTCGATAATATTTGGTCCATTTTTTCCTGTAAACCTCGTGTATCAGCGAAGAAGTAAGAATTAAAAATTACTTCCCCGATTTTCCGTGACGGTACAAATATAAAAAAAATGCTTAATACAAAGTAATCATATAGAAGATTTTATTTATACACTACTTAGACAAAAACCTCACACATTCGATACTATTTGGCCAACAGTATCTTGTGAACGTCGTGTCTGAGAGAAGAAGTAAGAATTCAAAAATATTTCCCGTGTTTTCCGTGACGATGCAAAAATAAAAAACGGGCTTAATAAAAAGTAATCATGTATAAAATTTTATATAAAGATTACTTAGATACAAATCTCAAATACTCGAAAATGTTTGGTCAAGAGTTTATTGTGAATTTCATGTCTCAGCGAAGAAGTAAGAATTCATAAATTTTCCCGGATTTTTCGTGAAGGTACAATTATCAGAAACGGGCTTAATTGAAAGTAATTATATACATGACTTTACATAAAGATTACTTAGATACAAACCTCACACATTCGATATATTTGTCTACAGTTTCTTGTGAATTTCGTGTTAAAGCGAAGAAGAAAGAATTCAAAAATATTTCCGGGGTTTCCCGTGACGGTACAAAAATGAAAAACGGGCTTAATAAAAAGTAATCGGATAGAATATTTCATTTAAAGATTACTTAGATACAACCCTCACACACTCGATAATATTTCGTCAATAGTTTGTTGTTAAATTCGTGTCTCAGCGAAGAACTAAGAAGTCAAAAATATTTCCCGGGTTTTTCTTAGAGGTACAAAAATAAAAAAGCGGGCTTAATAGAAAGTAATCAGATAGAATGTTTTATTTAAAGATTACTTAGACACAAACCTCACACACTCGATAATATTTGGTCGATGGTTTCTTGTAAACTTCGTGTCTCAGCGAAGTAAGAATTAAAAAATATTTCCCGGGTTTTCCTTGGCGGCACAAAAATCAAAAATGTGCTTAATAGAAAGTAATCACATAGAAAATTTTATTTAAATATTTCCTACATACAGGGTTCACACACTCGATAAAATTTGGTCGATAAATTCTAGTGAATTTCGGATCTCCGCGAAGAATCAAAAAAATAAAAATATTTCCCGGATTTTTCGTGACGGTACAAATTTCAAAAAAGATCTTAATCGGAAGTAAATATATAGGTGATTTTATATAAAGATTACTTTGCTACAAACCTGACATGTTTAATAATATTTGGTCTTAAGTTTGTTGTGAACTTCGCGTCTCAGCGAAGAAGTAAGATTTCAAAAATATTTCACGAGTTTTCCCTGGCGGTACAAAAATCGAAAATGGGCCTAGTAAAAAGTAACCATATAGGAGATATAATTCACACATTACTTATACAAACCTCACACACGTGATATTACTTGGTCTATAGTTTCTGGTGAACTTCGTTCTTTCAGCGAAGAAGTAAGAATTCAAACATATTTCCCGTGACTATCAAAAAATTGAAAATGGGCTTAATAGATAGTAATCACATAGAAGATTTTCTATAAGGATTACTTAGATACAAATCTCACACACTGGATAATATATGATCGATGGTTTCTTGTTGAATTTCGTGTCTCAGCGAAGACGTGAGAATTCAAAAATATTTCCCGAGTTTTCCGTGGCTGTGAAAAAAATCAAGAACGGGCTTAATAGAAAATAATCTGATAGAATATTTTATTTATAGATTATTAGATACAAACCTCACAGAATCGATATAAGTTGGTTCGTTGTGTGTTCTAAATTTTGTGTCTAAGCGAATAAGTAAGAATTAAAGTATATTTCCCGGGTTTTCCGTGACGGTACAAAAATCCAAAATGGGCTTAATAGAAAGTAATCACACAGAAAATTTTATTTAAAGATTACTTAGATACAAACCTTACACACTCGATAATATATGGTCGATGGTTTCCTGTGAATTTCGAGTCTCAGCGAGGAAGTAAGAATTAAAAAATATTTCCCGGATTTTTCTTGACGGTACAAAAATCATAATCGGGCTTAATAGGAAGTAATTATATAGATGATTTTATATAAAGATTACTTATATACAAACCTCACACATTCGATAATATTTGGTCCAAAGTTTGTTCCGAATGTCGTATATCAGCGAAGAAGTAAGAATTCAAAAATATTTTAAGGGTTTTCCGTGACCGTACAAAAATATAAAACGAATTTAATAAAAAGCAATCAGATAGAAGATTTTATTTAAAGATTACTTAGATTTAGAACTCTCTGGCTGGATAATATTTGGACTTAAGTTTCTTGTGAACTTCGTGTCTCAGCGAATAATTAAGAATTAACGTATATTTCCCGGGTTTTCCGTGACGGTACAAAAATCCAAAATAGACTTAATAGAAAGTAATACCATTGCAAATTTTATTTAAAGATTACTTAGATACAAACCTCACACACTCGATAATATATGGTCGATGGTTTCCTATGAATTTCGAGTCTTAGCGAGGAAGTAAAAATTAAAAAAATATTTCCCGGGTTTTCCGTGACGGTAAAAAAATTGAAAATGGGCTTAATAGAAAGTGACAGTATAGGAGATATAATTTAAACATTACTTATATACAAACCTTACACACTTGCTATTACTTGGTCTATAGTTTCTTGTGAACTTCGTGTCTCCGCGAAGAAGTAAGAATTCAAGAATATTTCCCGGCTTTCAAGTGGCGGTACAAAAATCAAAGACGTGCTTAATAGATAGCAATCATATAGAAGATTTTCTATAAGGATTACTTAGATACAAATCTCACACACTTGGTATTACTTGGTCTATAGTTTCTTGTGAACTTCGTGTCTCATCGAAGAAGTAAGAATTCAAAAATATATCCCGGGTTTTTTGTGGCGGTACAAAAATAAGAAAATGAACTTAATAGAAAGTAATCACATAGAAGATTTCATTTAAAGATTACTTAGACAAAAACCTCACACACTCGATAATATATGGTCGATGGTTTCCTGTGAATTTCGAGTTTCAGCGAAGAAGTAAGAATTATAAAATATTTCCCGAATTTTTCGTGACGTTACAAAAATCATAAACGGGCTTAATAGGAAGTAATGATATAGAAAATGTTATTTACAGATTACTTAGATCCAAACCTCACACACTCGGTAATATCTGGTCGATGCTTTCCTGTGAAAGTCGTGTCTCAGCGAAGAAGTAAGAATTCAAAAATATTTCCCGAGTTTTCCGTGGCGGTACAATTTTTCTTTTTTGATTTTGATTTAGTTTATTTTACTTCGCGTTTTGTGCCTCTTGGCTAATTTGCGAAGATGGGGATGAGTGATGAAATGATGAAATTGATGAATGGACATTCACAAACAACCAAGCCCGACCGGGATTCGAACCCGGGACCCTTGGCGTCGAAGCGCGATGTGCTAACCACTCGGCCACAGGGTCGGGCACCGTGGCGGTACAAGAATCAAAAATGTGCTTAATAGAAAGTAGTCACAAAGAGGATTTTATTTTTATATTTTCTATATACAAACCTCTCAGACTCGAAAATATTTGCTCAACAGTTCTTGTGAACTTCATGTTTCAGCGAAGAAGTAAGAATTCAAAAATATTTCCCGGATTTTTCGTAGCGGTACAAAAATAAAAAACAGGCTTAATAGAAAGTAATCAGATAGAATATTTTATTTAAAGACTACTTAGATAGAAACCTCACACACTCGATAATATTTGGTCGACGGTTTCTTGTGAATTTCGTGTCTCAACGAAGACGTAAGAATTCAAAAATATTTCCGGGTTTTCTTAGCGGTACAAAAATCAAAAACGGGCTTAATAGAAAATAATCAGATAGAATATTTTATTTAAAGATTATTAGATACAAATCTCACAGAGTCGATAATGGGTGGTCCATTGTTTGTTCTAAGTTTCGTTGGTCAGCGAATAATTAAGAATTAAAGTATATTTTCCGGGTTTTTCGTGACGGTACAAAAAACCAAAATGGGCTTAATAGAAAGTAATCACATAGCAAATTTTATTTAAAGATTACTTAGATACAAATCTTTTACACTAAATAACACTGGGGAACAGTGAAATTGCGGCACAGTGTTTGAGAGCTAATTTAGGGCAATTTCATGCTGCTGAATAATGATATAATAATATATTTCCTGAATTGGCTCTAATTTCTGAAATAAATGCAACTAAACCAAAATGGCGGAAACATAAGATATACATATAAATGAACTTCCAACAACAATTTAATATTTCTTTTTGTGATTACTATCATTATTATAAAAATAAATGTATATAGGCCTATGATCAAAATAATTAAGAAAATATGTACACAGTGAAGTCACAAACTATGTGAAACGTTTTCTATACGATTTCCTGCTGTATTGCTTTTTAGCACAATCCCTCTGTAAGCTCCAACAGTAGTCGGCCATCACGTGGCGATTCCACCGTCCCTGGTACCTTTCTTCCATTATCCTTATATCCTGATGGAACCTTTCTCCCCGTTCTTCACTAAAATCACCAACGTTCTCAGGGAATCTGTCAATGTGGCTATGTAGAAAATGTATCTTCACACTCATATTAGCTCCCAATTTCTCAAAAATTTTCAACATATTTCCAACTATATCGGGGTACTTTTCTGCTCTATGATTCCCCAAAAAGTTTTTGACGAAGGACCCAAAGCTCAGCCAGGCCTCAGATTCGATATAAGACATGTAAGTTGTAAAATTGGCATCATTTATAAGTGTACGAATTTGTGGTCGTCCGTCAAAGATTCCTGCCTTCAATTTTTCAATACTTAGTCCTGGAAAAGTGTGGCATTTATATTTGAAACAATCACCACTTGTATCTAAGGCCTTGACAAACTGTTTTATCAACCCAAGTTTAATATGCAGTGGCGGAAGGATGATTTTGTCCGTATCTATCAGCGGTTCATGAATGATATTAGCTTTTCCCACTAATATTTTCCCTTGGGGGCCAAACTTTTATCGTCCAATGCTTTTCTCTAGCACGACTATCCCACAAACAAAGCAAACAGGGATATTTTGTGTACCCACTTTGCTGTCCTAGTAAAAAATTCACCATCTTCAAATCCACACACACGAGCCACTTATGTTCAGCACATTCAATTTTTTTCTAAAACCATTTTGTTTTGGTATTCTTCCTTAAGGTTTGTTGAGTGTCCGATATATTGCCTAGCAATGCTTCATAAGTTGCCTAGCAACAATTTACAAATAAATAAATAAGTTTCTTATGGGAATTTCAGCCCATTATCAAATTTTGATATTACCGAGAAAAGCGTAGAGTATTTTTACCTCCTACATTTTCCATGGTGCGTTTATTTTTATAACTGGAGTCAATTCAACTGAACCAATCATACAATTGGCAATCACAGCTGTTTTGTGTGCTGAAACTGTTATTAAACTTTATGCCGCAAAATAAAATCTTTTTTTTTTGTTCCCCAGTGTAATATTTGGTCGACGGTTTCTTATGCATTTCGTGTCTCAGCGAAGACGTAAGATTTCTAAAATATTTCTTGGTTTTCGGTGGCGGTACAAAAATAAAAACGGGCGTAATAGATAGAAATCAGATAGAATATTTTATTTAAAGATTACTTAGATAGATACCTCACACACTCGATAATATTTTTTCAATAGTTTCTTGTGAACTTCGTTTCACAGCAAGGAAGTAAGAATTCAAAAATATTTCGGGGTTTTCCCTGACGGTACAAAAAGAAAAAACGGGCTCAATAGAAAATTATCAGATGGAATATTTTATTTAAAATTTATTAGATACAAACCTCACAGAGTCGATAATCGTTGGTCCATTGTTTGTTCTAAATTTCATGGCTCAGCGAATAATTAAGAATTAAAGTATATTTTCCGGGTATTCCGTGACGGTACAAAAATCCAAAATGGGCTTAATAGAAAGTAATCACATAGAAAATTTTATTTAAAGATTACTTAGATACAAACCTCACACACTCGATAATATATGGTCGATGGTTTCCTGTGCATTTTGAGTCTCAGCGCGGAAGTAAAAGTTAAAAAATATTTCCCGGATTTTTTGTGACAGTACAAAAATCATAAACGGGCATAATAGGAAGTAATTATATAGATGATTGTATATAAAGATTACTTATATACAAACCTCACACATTCGATAATATTTGGTCCATACTTTGTTCCGAATTTCGTATGTCAGCCAAGAAGTAAGAATTCAAAAATATTTTAAGGGTTTTCCGTGACCGTACAAAAATATAAAACGAATTTTATAAAAAGTAATCAGATAGATGGTTTTATTTAAAGATTACTTAGATTTGGAACTCTCTATGTGGATAATATTTGGTCTTAAGTTTCTTGTGATTTTCGTGTCTCAGCGAATAATTAAGAATTAAAGTATATTTTCGGGTTTTCCGTGACGGTACAAAAATCCAAAATTGACTTAATAGAGAGTAATCACATAGAAGATTTTATTTAAAGAGTACTTAGAGACACACCTTACACACTCGATAATATATGGTCGATGGTTTCCTGTGAATTTCGAGTCTCAGCGGAAAAGTAAGAATTTTAAAATATTTCCCGAATTTTTCGTGACGGTACAAAAATCATAAACGGGCTTAATAGGAAGTAATGATATAGAAAATGTTATTTACAGATTACTTAGATCCAAACCTCACACACTCGGTAATATCTGGTCGATGGTTTCCTGTGAAATTCGTGACTCAGCTAAGAAGAAAGAATTCAAAAAATATTTCCCGGATTTTTCGTAGCGGTACAAAAATAAAAAATAGGCTTAATATAAAGTAATCAGATAGAATATTTTATTTAAAGACAACTTAGATACAAACCTCACACACTCGATAATATTTGGTCGACGGTTTCTTGTGCATTTCGTGTCTCAGCAAAGACATAAGAATTCTAAAATATTTCTGGGTTTTCGTGGAGCTACAAAAATAAAAACCGGGCGTAATAGATAGAAATCAGATAGAATACTTGATTTAAAGAATACTTAGATAGATACCTCACACACTCGATAATATTTTTTCAAACTTTTCTTGTGAACTTTGTGTCTCAGCCAGGAATTAAGAATTCAAAAATATTTTCAGGTTTTCCGAGGCGGTACAAAAAGAAAAAACGGGCTTAATAGAAAATTATCAGATGGAATATTTTATTTAAAAATTGTTAGATACAAACCTCACAGAGTCGATAATGGTTGGTCCATTTTTTGTTCAAAATTTCGTGGCTCATCGAATAAGTAAGAATTAAGGTATATTTCCCGGCTTTTAAGTGACGGTACAAAAATCAATGACGGGCTTAATAGATAGTAATCACATAGAAGATTTTCTATAAGGATTACTTAGATACAAATCTCACACACTTGATATTACTTGGTCTATAGTTTCTTGTGAACTTCGTGTCTCAGCGAAGACGTAAGAATTCAAAAATATTTTACGGGATTTCTTTGGCATTACAAAAATAAAAATTGTGCTTAATATAAGTAATCACATAGAGGATTTATTTTTAGATTTCTTACATACAAACCTCACACACTCGAAAATATTTGGTCAATAGTTTCTTGTGCGAAGAAGTAAGAATTAAGGTATATTTCCCACGTTTTCCGTGACGGTACAAAAATCCAAAATGGGCTTAATACAAAGAAATCACATAGAAAATTTTATTTAGAGATTACTTAAATACAAACCACACACACTAGGTAATATCTGGTAGATGGTTTCCTGTGAATTTCGAGTCTCAGCGAAGAAGTAAGAATTAAAAAATATTTCACAGATTTTTCGTGGCGGTATAAAAATCATTAACAGGCTTAATAAGAAGTATTTATATAGAATATAAAGATATCTTATATACAAAACTCACACATTCGATAATATTTGGTCCATAGTTTGTTCCGAATTTCGTATATCAGCGAAGAAGTAAGAATTCAAAAATATTTCCAGGGCCTTCCGTCACGGTACAAAAATGAAAATCTGGTTTAATAAAAAGTAATCGGATAGAAGATTTTATTTAAATATTACTTAGATACAAGGTTCACTCGGTAATATTTGGTCGATGGTTTGTTGTGAATTTCGTGTCTCAGGGAAGAAGTATGATTTCAAAAATGTTTCCCGGGTTTTCCGAAGGTTTGATAGAAAGTAATCATATAGAAGATTTTATATAAAGATTACTTAGATACAAGCCTCACACACTTCAAAATATTTGCTCAATAATTTGTTCTGAATTTCGTGCCTCAACTAAGAAGTAAGAATTAAAGAATATATCCCAGGTTTTCCGTGACGGTTCAAAAATCGAAAATGGGCTTAATAGAAAGTAACTATATAGAAGATATAATTTAAAGATTACTTATATACAAACCTCACACACTTGATATTGCATGGTCTATAGTTTCTTGAGAACTTCGTGTCTTAGGAAAAAATTAAGAATTCAAAAATATTTTCCGGGTTCTCCGTTCCGGTACAAAAATAAAAAGACGATCTTAATAGAAAGTAATTATATAGAAGATTTTATTTAGAGATTACTTAGATACAAACATCACACACTCGATAATATTTGCAACGTAGTTTCTTGTAAATTTCGTGTCTCCACGAAGAAGTAAGAATTAAGAAATACTTCCCGGATTTCGTGACGGAACAAAAATCATAAACAGGCTTAATTGAAAATAATTCTATAGATATCTTTATATAAAGATTACTTAGACACAAACCTCACACGTACGATTTTATTTGTTCTATAATTTCTTGTGAACTTCCTGTCTCAACGAAGAAGTAAGAATTCAAAAATATTTCCCGGGTTTTCAGTGACGGTTCAAAAATCAGAAAGGGACTTGATACAATGTACGAGTCTATATCGTTATTTTGAAGGATTAATGAGCTATAATGCTCACTAATATAATAACATTTTGTCCATGGGTACGATGGAACTTGTACATCGAAGTTAAAAAAAAAACAAAATTTGAGAATTGTTTTGGGTTTTTCCGTGACGGTACAAAAATCAAAAGGGAGCCTAATAGAAAGTACTCATTTAGGGATTTTTTTAAACGTTAAATAGATATAAACGTCACACATTCGTTAATATTTGGTTCATATTTTCTTGTGAAGTGCGTGTCTTTGAGAGGAATGTGAAATTTATAAAATGTTTCCCGGGTTTTTCGTGACTTTGCGAAAACTGGAAAAGGGACTTGACACAAAGTACATGTCTATAAAATTGTATTGATGAGTTGGGGAGCTCTAAACTCACCAATATAATAATATTTTGTTCATTTATTCATATGAATTAGTACATTGATATGAAAAATCCAAAAATTGAAAATTATTTTCGGGATTTCCGTAACGGTACCAAAAAAAAGAGGGGCTTATTGGAAAGTACTCATTCTAGACATTTTATTCAAACATTAAGCAGACAAAAACCTCACGTATTCGATAAGATTTTGTCCAATTTTTTTTCCTTAAATTGCTACCTCTGAGAAATAAATACAAATTTCAAAATTTTGAGGGGTTTTCTAAGAACGGTATAAAAATCGGATATCCACTTATTGCAAAGTAGCGTTTATAAAATTTAATTTAAAAGAGATTAGTACAAAAATAGCATAATATTCTTCGAAGCAACTCGAGACGGTACAAAAACATATGGTTGCAATGTAAAAGTTTTCCCTCCTTTTTTTTCTGGCTGTTTCTGACGGGTACAAAATTTTTAAATAGTGGTACAAAATGGGACATAAATAGTACAATATTATGATGTGGATAACTTTGGCGAAACCGATGATGAGGTTGAGACGTTACTCTGTAACCACAAAATTGATTTTTGTTTTTCGACGGTAAATTGAGTGGTACAAAAATTATTTTTAGCATTTTTGAGTAGTACAAAAATAGTACAAAATTTGGCAAATGAGGTTTTGATGGTACAAAAATATGGTGTTACAATGTAACGGAGCCCCCATTATGTCGCACCGACCAGCGCGGCTCGTAACGGCTGTGTAATGAGAAATGAAGGTGCGTTCCTTTTGTTTTCTTCTACAAAAAAAAGTTGATTAATAATTATTATATCCTAAAACAACAGAAATATAATCCTATTGATTTGACACTAGAAGTATCATTATTGATGAAAATATTCTCTGGGGCTATCGACCAGGTGAGTTGTGGAAAAGATTCCAAGCCTTCGAGAGATAACTTTACTCTCATGCTATACCCTGAAGATGAGAGTGACGTTAGCTGTCGATAGCTTAGAATCTTTTCCACAACTCACCTGGTCGATAGCCCGAGAGAATATTTTCATTGTTCGTTGCCAGGAAATCTTCAAGACTTACGTCATTGTTGATGTACGTTTTTTCCCTTATTAAAGATCTACAATTCCCACATGTAGAGTCAAATATGACCGACCATCTTAAAACACTTATTTGTAGCCTAAGATTTATAATTTCCATTATCAAATTTTCCATATCATCCAATTTACTTATCTTACTTACTTCGAAGGAGAAAGACACAGCACGCTACGACAACAGGGGTCCCGGGTTCGAATTCCTAGCAAATGGGTGTACTTTGTGAGTGTCGCTTAAAAAATTTCATCAAATTATCATTCATCCTCATCTTCGCGATTACCCAAAAGTGGCAGAAAAGCGAAGTAGAATTAAGCAAATCAATCGAGAGAGAAAGATGGTCTCTCCGATGACGTAGTGGTAACGTCGTCCCCTTATAATCAAGGGGTCCTGGCGTCGTTGCCTTGTAATCAAACGGTCCCGGGTTCGATACCAGGTGAAGGCACATGACACAGTGGTTCGGATCCCACTTTAAACTTTAGGTCCAGTCCCGCTTAGCCTTACTGTGCATAAAGTGGACTTAAAACACCAAACCAATCAATCAATCAAATCAAGGGGTTGATATGATCCACATTTTTATGCGACGTCACCAGTAGAAAATATGTCACTAATGTATTTATTTTTGTAAAAGAAAGCGTAATTTCTTTGTTATTATATGTAATAATGCATCTTGTTTCTAATGTACATCTTTTGTTTAATGTTTATTGTATTTTATGCTCTGTTATGAGTAGTTTAATCTGTGTTCTCGAAAATAGTATAAAAGCGAGGATATTGCGTAAGAAATCATCACACTTTTTCGCCACGGATCGACGAAGCTTTTAAAATTTAAAAGAACTCCTCGGTGTTGTGCATACATCTTGGTATGGTAGTTCGGGGCGCAAGCTAGGCCTATGTGATCATAGGTACGCCGATAGCCATGAATTGATGATATGCACAATACTGCAACCATTCTACGTCAAATAATAAAGTTAGCCTAAGGATTAATTTGGAAATAAAAGGCTAAAGAGCAAATATTGGCTCAGTTATCATTGCATATCTCTTGGTGTGGTAGTTCGGGGCGCAAGCTAGGTCTATGTGATCATAGGCTTGCCGATAGCCACGCATTGAGTTTATGCGTTTTAATTGAGTCAATTCATCGACAAAGCGAAATCCTCGCCTTCGTCTCAAGTATATCTGCATTATAATTGCAATAAATAAAGAATAAAACCTTTCAGTTTATACATACTGCAGTAATGTGGTTTTATTTCTCTGTGCTGTGAATATTGTCTTTGGCTAACACTATCCCTGTACCTGAGAGGAGTCTGTGTACTTCACCGAGGCTCATCGTTCACTCTCATTATTAAGTTAATATTAATAGTATAATAATACGACGCGTCTAAATTGCGAGAGCGTGTCAAGTGGCAGCTCAACGTGTTGGTTCGGTATTGTAGTGTACAAGGGCAAGACAATTGTTTAAAGTTGAGATTAATTGTGCAAGAGCACTGAACTTTCATATTTATAGAAAAGCACAGTTATATTTTGTTTCGATATGGACAAGAAGTATTTGCGTAGCGCAAATAAAAATCTTACTTCGAGTTCAGGACTTAATGTTCCCGATTGTTGTCGGGACATTGATAAAGAAAGAACCACATTTGTGTGCACGAAATGTACACAACTTCTACATTATGAATGTTGTGGCCTAGATATTCGAACTGAAAGCCACGATGCTACCGATTTGGTTTGTAAAGATTGTGAATCATTGTCTACGGATAGTTCATCTGATCCATTAAATATGTTCAAAGCATTAAAAGCCATGATTGAAGGAATTAGCAAGCAACAATTCGAAAGTATGGAAAAATTACAGGCTGATATTAGCAAACAGTCTGAAGCAGTGAAAGCTGATATCTGCAAACAGTCTGAAACATTACAGGCTGATATTAAAGAGCACGCTGATTCCATTAATAACTTGAAGGCTGATATTAGCAAACAGTCTGAAACATTACAGGCTGACATTAAACAGCAAGCTGATTCCATTAACGACTTGAAGGCTGATATCTGTAGACAATGTACGCTATTAAAGGATGGTATCGGTAAGCAGCACGATGAATCTATGAAAGCTTTAAGAGCTGAAATAGGCGAGATGGCCTGTGAAATACAACAACTAAAGTCCGAGAACGAGAATACTAGGGCCCGATTCTCTGAAGAAATTCGGCAGGCTAGAGAGATGGACTTTGATGAGTTCCGGCGTAGCTTGGCAGCCGATGTTAATAAAGCCACGGAAAGTGTTCGCATCGATGTAGAGGATATTAATTCGAGATTCACTGAGGAGTGCAATAAGATTATTGAAAAACAGCTGACGATGTAACAGATATTGACCGAGGCCGAGACTGACAAAATACAGTTCCGGGCCGAGGTCCAAGAAAATATTAGTCAGATTTCCGTAGTTGTGTCTCAAAGAAGCAAGGATGTTGAGGAAATAAAGACTCAAGTAGAACAACTTACGAATCAGTTAGAGACTATGCACGTTTCCCGGCAAACGGAAACAGAAACTGGATCTCGAACAGCTGGTCATCCGTCTGCAGTTGCTGAGAGTGCAGTGTTGCCAACCATTAACATTGAACTAAATGAAGCGATGGACAGAACGGGTGGAGAGAGAACTAGAAAAGACAAACAAGTCTGTCGCCCACGAGTTACTGCTGATTCAAGAGCTAATGAAGTGGCCTCTGCAGTTCCACCTACCTTTAGTCTTTCGGGCGATGATAGAGGTTACAGAGAGCGCGAATCTCCCAGGGTACGGCATCGTCGTTATGAAGAAGGGGCAAAGAGGAAACGTCTAGCAAGGAAGAAAGATCGCAGTTCCTCCTCTTCCAGCACCAGCTCTGACTCTCAGTATCAAGCGAATATCAGGAAGCAAACACGAAGGCATGGAAATGTGAGAAGTATGTCAGATGAGTCACCACCGTGAACTCAGCGATCAGCAACGACAGGAACCCCAAGGATGGCAGACCTTAATTCCTTGTCCAAGTTCTAGAGAGACCTGGAAGCCCAGAGTGCTGAACAGTATTTAAAAGAACTTAATATCAACTTTGATTTAATGCAAGTTCCATACCAATACCGATTGGAAATTATTCCTCGGTTATTCAAAGGCCAGGCTGAGCATTGGTTTCGAGCAAATCAGTTGGAGTTCAGGTCCTATTCTGATTTCTGCCGCCGTTTTCGCAAGCAATATGCTTCTGAAGAGGCCAAAGAGAGGCAGCTGACGGCAGTGAGATCTCGTCGATATTCAAAGAAGTCTGGTATGAGTATGGAGAAATACGCTTGGTCCATTTACTCAGCCTACCGCAATCTGTCTGCCCGTTATGTAGAACCAGAGGTAGTGAACTTAATCATCTCCCAGCTTCCATATAGAGCCCGCAGTTTGAGTTTGGCTAATTCTCCTCGAACTGTACGACAGCTTGCTGATTTTTTGAAAAGATTCGAGGTGCTTGAGGAGCAGGACAGTTGGAAGCCTGTTTGGAATAGGGAAGGTGCAGGCCAGGGAAATGCTCCCAGACAAAATAGAATTGGAAACCAACAACCCAGAGTCAGACAGGTTATGCAGAACCAGAGGAATGGTTATTCCAATTACAACAGGCTGCGTAATCCTCCTAGAAGGGATGGCAGGAACAACTACGCACGTGGGCCGCGTCGTTCCAGATCTGATCCGGAAGACCATTCCCGTGACTCCTGACGTAACGCCTCTGAACCCAGTAACTTCAGAGCGACGGCGCCTCCGTTTGAACCTTCTGCTTCACGTTGGACAAACGAGCAACGCCAAAGCGTCGACATAACAAGAGACTTTTGTTGGGCACCATCGACTAGTGCTAATCCGAGTGGTATGCAGTCGGATTTAGCCAGTCGCCCAACGTGAATTCTTCGTTCCCGATCACGGTTGGGCTAAAAAATTGGACTTCTCTGGGAACAGATGACAGCGTTATAAATAGTGAAGATAATCATATTTTTGTTGTGCTGACTCTCAATGAAGGAGAACAAAGTTTAGATAGAGCACAACAACAGGCAGTTAGAAAGGAAAATTTACCCAGGGCTCCGTTAATTAAAGCAACTGTAACAGGCGTCGATTTTGTTTGTGTTCTGGACACTGGCAGCGAATGTAATCTCATGAACTGCACCATTTGGAAGAAGATTAAAGAGAAGCTGCCGTCATTGCAGTTACAAACATGTCCAGATGTTAGGCTGACTGATTTCATTGGAAGAAACAAAACTAGAGTTGTGGGATGTAGACAAGTATATCTAGAGATTGCTGGAAGAAATTTATTGGAGGACATGTTTGTCTTGAAAGGTCTCGAAGCTGACTTTATTTTGGGCTACCCATTCCTCAGGAAATACGAAGCAGGAATTGACCTACAGCGCGAGAAGTTATCCCTCACCGTAGACGGAGTTCCGGTAGAGCAGGACCTCGTGAATAATGGATCTTCGGAAGGGACGTATGTAAGAAATGTCCGTGAAGATTCCCATGTCGATCAGTGCACGGCTAGTCCTGACGACATTCTTCAGAAGGTCAATGCCAATGAGATTTAATGCGAATGGGGTAGATGCCAATTGAAGGAAGTCTTACTGAAGCATAAAGATGTATTTTCCGAGAGACCAGGTACTATTAAAAACTTCCAGTGTGAGATTGAACTCACCACCACAGAACCTGGTTATCGATCTCCATATCCTATACCTATAGCCTAAAGAAAGCTCTTGAAAGAAGGTCTGATAAAGTGGAAACAATGAGATGTTACTGTGCCTTGATATTCATCTTGTATGAGCACCTTAATTGTTGGTAAGCCTGATGGTAACATATGCCTCCAGTCGTTTTGCTAATTAATTATTCCATTTCTGAGACTACTGGATATTCACCTGCTGAACTATTCTTCAACCATCCCATACCCAGAGAGATCCTAACCCATTTCAATTGGCCCGAACGGGAAGAAGGCCAACCGGATTGGAAGTCCAAATTATTCTTAGCCCAAGTTAGGGAGAAGAAGAAACTGTCGAAGAATATAAAACAGAAGGGAAACGCCAAGACATTGAAAGTTGGACTTCGTGATGGTTAAAAACCATTCCTTAAGGTCCTCGCTAGATAGGACCATTCAAAAGTTATTTATGTTGTGGCTATCAGTCTTATCGTTGACATACCAGTTGGTCTTCTTGCCTCTCAGCACGCCCACACTTCCTTAACTCTGTCTCTCGCAGGTTCATCTGCCTCCACCCATTTTCTAGGGAGTTTGCAACAAGAAGAGAAATGGGCCCCCAAACGAGGAGGAAAAAGAGTGTCGAGGGAGATAAAAGAATGCCGTAGTGCAGAAAGTAGCGTTAAGTTCGAGTTTAAGGTGAGGTGACCTTGTGACTATCTACCTCCGCAAAGAAGATGCGAATAAAAAGAGAATTCAATTTAGCCAAAGCAACTACTCTGTAAGCAGAAGACGTCGTCTA
Organism: Lepisma saccharinum; assembly: GCF_977018435.1. Taxonomy (NCBI): domain Eukaryota; kingdom Metazoa; phylum Arthropoda; class Insecta; order Zygentoma; family Lepismatidae; genus Lepisma; species Lepisma saccharinum. Next base: position 52,491 of record NW_028143588.1, read on the forward strand.
AATTCTTTTCTAAATCACCAGTTTCGTCGCTGATTCCTGAACAAACCTCTGCCGTGACCCAGAACAGCACCAACCACTTATTATCAGTTTGTTATTAATTGATTGAGTTGGTGTATTAAGTCTACTTTACGCACAGTAAGGCTAATCGGGACTGGAGCTACAGTTTAAAGGGGGATGCAAACCACCTTGTGCCTTCACCGGGTATCGAACCCGGGGTCCCTTTATTACAAGATGACGACGCTACCACTGCGCCATCGGGGAGACCTTTATCAAACGAAGCATTGCGAATATTAGGTTCATATTCGAAGTACAAGCATTGAACTTACATTAATTTAAAGTGTAAATACAAACTAAAATAATTTTAATGTATTCTGTATGTACGGCAACATTAAGAAAATAACACAGCAGAAGAATAGTTAATTTCTTTATCCAAAATTAACGTAACTTTATTTATGTAACAAAACATTGGAGAAAGTAATTTTACGTGAAGTATTGGCTCTAGTAAGAGATGTGGGTAACGAAATTTACTGATGGAATGGAAAAGGTACTTTCCATTAGTTTCATATAATCACCATTTACCCCATAGTGGCGGAAAACCGACGCTAGATAACCAACATACAAATACGACACTTCAAAATGAAGTAGTAGATGGTGCATAGTTTTTTGAAGTGTTTTCTTTCTGTAGATTCTTATTTTTGTACAGGGTACTTCTTGTTCTATTCTGGTCATCCCCCTTCATAATATTTCATTGTAGCAACTCCAAAAGGGCTGAAGTAGACACTCGTTTGTCGTCTGTTTTAGGTTTCATCCCCCACCGTCAAAAATAAATTTGTTTACCTGCAGATGAGAGGCGCAGTCAACAAGTACAACGCGTACAAAGCACTAAAAAATTGATCAAGTCCAATTAACACTACATGTAAATCTCTCATCTTTTGTATATCAGAAGGAACGAGCAAATTAGTTTGGTAATACATGGAAGAACTCACGAAGAGTCGTGAGCATTGTGGATCTCTGTAAGTTTCTTCCCAAATGTTTACGAAGGTAGAATTCCTAAGACGGATGAAGATGGAAAAAGATCCTTGGCCTTTTTCTCCGTCGCACATACGATATTTCACAAAGAAGGACCGAGATCAATCTTCAGGGCACGTGGCTATCTCATCAGGATGGATTCGTCAAAAGGACTCAGTAAAGCATATTGAAGGGCGACATCACATTCCCAAGTCAAAGAAGTGGAAGAGTTGGTAAATTACAGTGTTGCCAAGTCAGAGAAGTGGAAGAGTTGGTAAACTACAGTGTTGCCAAGTCAAATTAACGAAAAAGAGTCATGTGACAGCCTAAAATGGAACTAAATTTGGTTTGAAAAGGCTAAATTTACAAAATGGTGAAAAACTTGCGTCTATTTTTTTCGTTTGTTTGTTGTAGTTGTTATCATTTGTTACTCTTTCGGTCGCTTAGTTGTGAACACCAACATGGATATTTATGTAAGTCACTCATCCAGCTTACTTAACCTTATCGCCCACTAAGGTGCGCCACCATGCAGGGCAGAAGAAATTTGTTTGGTTTGTTATGAATCCCAATGGCGCAACACTCACTACGGTACGACGCACCGAAAACTTATAATTTTATTGTAAAGATGACATAATCACTTATAACATTGTCACTGTTATAAAATGTATTATGAATATAGTGAAATATGACTTCGTAATTAATATATGTTTTTTTTTCAAGTTTATGGAATTTTACGTTTTGTTACTAAAGTAACATTAGTGGCGTCGTAACATTATAAAAATAGATTGCAGATTGAGGGATAAGAAGCTGTACCTGCAACTTCAAGCATGTACTTCCAGGTTAGTACACAATAATTTATACTTACAACCGGAAATTTTTCTTCCCGACGGTGACGTAACCAGATAATTTCTTTCGGAGAACTTCGGAGGACTTCGGAGGACCAAATATTTTCAGGTGCGCTCTACTTTGATGGTCGAGACTACAAAGATTCTCTTCTTCCTCTCTCTCTTTCTTTGGCCTTGTTTCACTGTACTTACTCCTGTTTCTTTTTTCCCTGTGTCTTTAAAAATAAGGCCTGCCAAAGTTTGTTTCAAGTCCGTTTTATGTTCAGCCAGACTAATCAAGACTGGTGCTGTAGCTTAAAGTTGGATCTGAACCACTTTGCAATGTACTTCAACCGGAGATCGAACCCGGAACTCCTGAATTACAAGGTGACAACTTTACAATTATAGGGCATCGTGAAGGACAATGTAGTATCTTCCTCCATCTGTGTCTATTCGGCATTCTTTTTGTCTCTTCAACTATTTTTCTAATATGTCACCCTCTGTTTCTTCACCTTTCTTTCTACATATACTTATTTATTTATTATCTCTTTCTATAATTTTTGATCTTTATTTCTCTGTCGTTCTCTCCATTTTTATTTCTTTTGTGTATATTTCTAGCTACAATTTATATGAACCTTATAGTGTAGCCTGTAGGAGTATTTGGGTGGGTTAAAATTATTTCATGGTGGGCCAGAGCCCATCCTTGTACGTACGGTGATAAGAACAAGCTGTACCTGGAAACATTAACTTAGAGGTTCATGTTAATGTTTCCATGTACGGCTTGCTTTCTATCAACCTGAAAGTTAATATTTCTAGGTACAGTTTGTTTTATATCAACCTCGAAGTTAAACTGTATCTGGAAACATTAACTTCAAGGTTGATAGAAAATGAACTGTACAGCAGTCAGCCCACGACAAGATCCCCAAACGAAGGGAGACGGGGTGTGGGGGTAAAATGAAGGGCCAGTCCATTTTAGATTTTAGGAGTAGCAGAAAGTCTTCCGCTGCGATCTATAGTGGAACCACGAGCAAAACAACCTGCGCAGACCCGCGAGTCATGTGCACCGTACACCCGCGAGCAGGGGAGGGGGTGAGTGGACCATGCTTCTTTATGGCCCGAGGTGGAGGGAAGAAGGGAAAGTTGCGCGGGGACTTTCCGTCCCAAGGTTTTTTTCCTTGTGGTCGATCTATAGTGTCCTTTTGGAAGTGTATAGGAGTTGATTTGCGTCAATCATACAGAGCGTGTGTCTGCGGCAACAGGTTGCTGCTTTTATTATTCAGGGTATTGCTTATCCTGTGTATTATATAGACTTATTTCAAAGAATTTAAAAAATATATATACAGCAACGATAGGGTTACCATATAAGAAACTTTAAAATAAGATAAAATTTTTAGATTGCAAGAAGTTAACTTTCGACGAAGATGCAACACTTCGAACACACGTTTTGTGCTTACTGGTGTTTTGGTGAGCTCATAGATCACACACGCATGTAAAACAATTTTACACCGTTTCCGTATAAATAATAATAGGCCTCATGATAGGCAAAGTCTGAATATTCCAATTTGTATTCACTATGCCCGTAATATTACACGGTTTTGAAACTTGGTCTCTTATTTTCACATATGAACATAAATTCACATTTTCCCTCGAAGTTGTTTCTTCCAGGCCTAAAGTCAGGAAACTGGTTTTTGTAAGTCGTCACTAAAAGCACATTTGCGTTTCGGAATAGATCGCTGATCGACAGAACTTCACTTCTCCACTACCATGTAACAACTAAGGGTACAGGATTTAAAAATTACTGTATATTTCTGAATTCTGTCATGGATCTAAAATCAAAGCAAGTCGCAGCGTATCGCATATTCTTACCATAGGCGTAGCTAGAACTTTATATTTGGGTGTGCACAAAGAAAAAAATGAGGTCTTGTACCTTTTTAATATCATATTTTGCAACACAATCACTTGGCTCTTTAACTGCACTGATCTTTGTAAAGGAATATAAATTCACTAAATGACAGTGTTGAAAATTTCTGAATATATGTAGTAGAAAAAAATCGCATAGAAATTACACGCACACAAAATGTTCATAAATGTTACAAACAAATACATCAAAATACACGTCATCTATAACAAGAGACGTCTCTCAAAAGGTACAATGTTCTTAAACTCATCAATAACTTCATTTACATCAATAGACTAAGCTTTTTCCTGTTCCACAAATAGCAAGAGCAGGGCTTCCAATCTATCCTGCTTCTGAGTTGCTCTTAACCTTTAAGTGGGTATGTGGGGAGGCCACAACACCCCAGGTCTAAAAATTGTTTAAAAAAATAGTCTTAAAAGTTGGCAGCACTGTTCATCTTTCCGTTACCTTCATGTTGTTTACTCCTTGAGAGGTAGGTCTTTAGTCGCCTGATTGTTGTGCGCTGGTCCACAATAACAAAAGAGCTCCGCTTTCTGGGGTGTTATCAGCACCCCACCTACATACTTGCGTATTGTTTTAAACTTTATTTTGCTCGAGTGTTGCAATACTTATGGCTTTTCTTTTCTTCGAAATGGAATACAAGAAAGAACAGGAACATGTCAAAAAGCTATTCGAGTTATTGGACGTGGTTAGTAGTGCAGAAGAAAAAAATAAAAAAATAAAGTAAAATAAGGAATTGTCCCTATAAAATAGAAGGAAAAGGAAAATTATAAAAATGTCCTTAAAAAGTATCAAATTTAGTTATTTTCATTATTCGCAATCTTACAAGTGTACAAATAATGTAAAATTACATATATTACAATTATAATTGTTAGAAATATAACTGTAAGTGTTTTTTTTATTTTGTGGGGTGTCGTGAGCACCCCACTAACCACTTGTGTACAATTTGGCCACCTACATACTTAAAGGTTAATTTAGTTTTAACTTGGGTAAGCTTGGAGAAAGCTCTCTCACACGTGCAGCTTGTGACAGGTATAGAAGAAAAGCGCTGCAGTACAGAGTAGAATGCAGGAAATATCTTCTTTCTCCAGTGACATCAAAAAATCGAAAAACTACAGCCACTCGTTTCATCAGCGATAATGCACACGTTTGTACCAAGCAATGACATTTTCAACTTCTTACAAACTGCCGCTTATTTTCTCTCTTATTAAAATATCTTTATTGAAATGTCTTTAATTCTCTTTGATAAAGCAGCCCATTAGTGTGTGCCTAGGCACACCCGGCACACCCCGTAGCTACGCCTATGATTCTTACCTATTTTTAGAAACTTACTGCTCACCACGAGCCGCGGTAGAGGTCGCAAATGCTTTGAAGTCAACACTTGAAACTGCGAGCGGCGACAACAGAACAGACGCAAAAGTTCAACAAATTATCTGTGTTACAAGAAAAAAATCTTGTCTTTGCGCTTGCAACTGATAGTGTTATATATTTTTTACTTTGAAATTGAAAACGGAAACAATATTTACAAAAAACCTTTTGTTACTAATCTTGAAGTTAACCAGTTGTCTTTTTCCCGCCTGGACCATTTTTAGGACCCGAAGAAGATGTTTTGTCCGGGTAAAAAAGAACGTTTTGTAACCCTAAACGACTTGCGTTGCTGCACCGGTTACAGCGAGCCCACGTGTGTTTCTCACTCAGGGTCAGCGTTGCCAACCCCTCAGCTACGAAAAGTGCTGTTCGAACTGTGGAATTATGCTAGAACGCCACCCAATTGTGCTAAAGGCAGTATTATTATTATTATTACTTATAGTAACAATATATTTTATTACTATTTTCAGATGTTATATTGTATCCCACCCTAAGATCTATTTATTTTAAATAGCTTTTTTTTTGTCTTAGGATCTCTGGGAGTAAGTACGATTGATTGAATTAAAAGTTTGGGTGCGTCGGCACATCAGGCCATTTTGCACCCTTCAGTGGTTCGGATCCCGCTTTTATATGTAGGTCCAGTCCCGATTAGCCTTACTGTGCATAAAGTGGACTTAAAACACCAAATCAAACAAACAAACAATCAAACACTTCAATGAGGGAGTAAGTACGACAATGAGGGTGAATGAAGAACTGATGAAATGGACTATGGGATGAAAAAAAACATAATTACATGTCCATACCTTACCAAGGGTCGAAATAGGGTATCTGGCTCAATAAATTTGTAAAAGTACTTCACATATTTTTTTCTAGCAGATGGGGAGATGGAAGATTACATGACACAGTTAAGCGTCGTTATCTTTCAATTACTAACAGGGGGAGGGCGGTGTATAATTCACAAATATTTTTCATATACTACTGCATTTTTTGGCGTTATATGGAAGAACGTATTAACTCATTTCCACCTTCAACAACACCCCGCTAGACACACGCACTTTTGTGTTAGTTTTTTACAACTTTCAAATGCTCATACGCCGAACCCTGTGGCCGAGTGGTTAGCACATCGCGCTGCGACGCCAAGGGTCCCGGGTTTGAATCCCGCTCGGGCTTGGTTGTTTGTGAATGTCCATTCATCAATTTCATCATTTCATCACTCATCCCCATCTTCGCAAATTAGCCAAGAGGCATAAAACGCGAAGTAATATGAACTAAATCAAATCAAATCAAATGCTCATACAATACATTTCTATGTAAACTAACAACATTTCCAAATAATAAAAAAAAAAGGATAGGAAAGAAAAAAGGTACTCACCAAACGAAAAATTAAAACCGACTCTTTCCCACTCCTTTCTATTCGCGATTAAAATTACCACCTGAGCGCTAGTGTCGCTTCCAATATGGTCGCTCTACGTAGGATAGATCTTTGTTTACATTCAGTAGTGTAGTATGTAATAGCAGCGTGTTGTCATTGCTGGTATGGAAGAAACGTTTAAATTAAGCGATATATTTAAATATTGCGAATGCGATGTGAATTCCAGGAACTATAACAAAGGTGAAGCTGTGCTGAGAGCGAAGCATTTAATTATGATAATAAAAATAACACACGCAAAACGCACACGAAACTAATGTATACGCACTGGTTTTTCAAAGCGGTACTATTTCATCTGCACTGCACCTCGGTTGTAACTGCCTTTTTATAACTGGGGCTCTCAGAAATGATTTGAAAATAAAGCAATTCACCTGTATTGAAAAGCTTGGGAGGAAATAAATGAAAACACGCTGTTGCAGTTTTTCCCCAAAAGGCAGGTTGGTTTAATAACAACACCGGATAATGATAATAATAATAATAATAATAATAATAATAACAACAACAACAATTTCATTGGGCTATTTTCAGTCTTCACTGAAAATTGACTGACTGAATGAAACAGCAACATTAGCATGCTAATTATGTTTTTCTGACTTACCTTTATGATTACGGACATTAATTAATTCTCAAACTATTGTCATCTTTGCACTTAATCGACTTGCACCTGTTCCAAATTACATACATAATACATTGTTTTCGAAAAAAATGTTGTATTCATAATGAGCAATTTAAAACACTTTCATGGCAATAAAATCATCTTTCCGAAAGATTATTTCGGAAAATAGAGTGAACAGACTCGTATTACATTCTTCGTAATTTCCTTGCCGCATTTCAGTTATGCCAATCTTGTCAATCAGTTCTGTTTTTTCTGATTTATTTAAACATTTCATTTTGTTGATTCCACGGGGTGGAAAACGCATGTAAGCTTTTCACTTGTCCTGAACAATAAAACGATTTAGAGCAAAAAACTGAACAGTATACGCTATTTTTTCGCATGTTTCCCATGCTTTGAACGGCTTCAACACGGCGAAGCGCAGAAGGGTGTCCTACGTGGAGTGGTTCCTGAGAATCTCACCAGATGGCATTTCGGATAATTTTAATCGTGAATATTTCTGAGCATACGACTCTCATTTCTGGTTTAAATCCACACGGTCTTTTCTTTTCTTTTCGGGAGTTTCACAGTTACTTCTTTTGCTATTAGTACTCATTTTTCGAAATAGTTCCAAATATATTATATTTTACAAAAAAATATATTTAAAAAACAGGAAAAGAACACTCACAGATACACTCAAACACACGCTCAAAAATAAACTGAAAGACGCACGCACGAAGAATTAAAATCCTACACACGAATAACGCTTTTTTCGCCGCGGGAGACGGCTTCCGAAATGGTAAGATGCCGACCGAACCGAACACAAGCTAAAGACAAAAATGGTCAAAATTTGCCGACAAAGAAGGGCGGCGCATGAGCTTTATTTGTCAATCCAACTTTCTACGAAACATTCCTCGCGAAAATACAGGCACTGCAAATGGCTGACCCCTTGTTCGGTGCTGAGAAAGGACAAACATTTGAGGGTGGGCCCCAACCCTCCTCTTCGATTTTATGGCAGGAAGATGCGGAATAGATGAAAGGCGTTGGAGGGGGACGGGATCCCTGGGTCAGTTTTCTCTCTTTTGATGGAAACATGTCCACTCCTGAAATAGAGATGTGCAGTTACTTTTATTTTTACTTCTTCAGAGCACTTTCCTTAAAGTTCAATATCTACCGATGGTTGCAGATTATGCTAGATTTGGCTGTTATGCCAAACACAGGGTGCTAGGTACCATAGACGGTTAAATTATGCTAGGTTTAGCACCATTATGCTAGGGTTGGCATCGCTGCTCAGGGTGCACTTCCCCCTCTATCTACGTCACTTTACTTCCGTTGGGGTGGGTGGGTGAGCTGTACCTGGGAGCATTAACTTCGAGGTTGATAGAAAATAAACTCTACCTGGAAACATTGACTTCGATGTTGATTGAAAGCAAGTTGTACCTGAAAACATTAAGTTTGAAATTGGAAGGAAGCAATATTAATTCGGTGACGTGTCCGAGACGTTAGAAATTAGCTGGAGATGTTCAAATAATTCGGCAGGCAGTTTCTCTCTCTCTCTCTCGCACCAAAGTAACCGAGGTGACCCAAAGGAAGTCCCTGCATGAATGTGGTCACAAACTTCAATGGGTTCTAATTAGAGAAATCGCACGGCAAATTAAGGGGGAATTATGAAGAGGTAGGCTGCTCCCTTTCTGAACCAAGGTTCAAGTCTGGGTGTTAGACAAAACATACACAGAGCAGCACTTCCCCTTTGATCTATAATGGCGAGTTCGAATATATTTTCTCCCCTGGAGGCGCTTTAAGAATGTTCCCATCGTTATCCTTTTTTTTTAACTTACATGTACCGATGGAATACCTTATTGCTAAAAATCCAGTAACAACAGTAGTAACATAAGCACATTTACACACACACACACACACACACATATATATATACAGGGTGACTGGTAATTAGATGTATTCCCTGAAAGGGGTTAAAGTAGAGACAATTTGCAATAAATTTGACCATATGATACCCCGTCCGAAAATTAGTGGTTTTCGAGATAATCGAATTTCAATTGTTTTTGAAAAAAATGACAATTTTCCACATAAAAAGATGAATTGAGAAAAAACTGCTCATTGTATGGAACTTATTTCAGCGTTTTCTGATAGCTAACAAATAAGTGGTTCGTTTTAAAAAAAGTAACATGTGATTGTTATTTGGGAAAAACTTTTTTTAAAACGAACCACTTATTTGTTAGCTATCAGAAAACGCTGAAATAAGTTCCATACAATGAGCAGTTTTTTCTCAATTCATCTTTTTATGTGGAAAATTGTCATTTTTTTCAAAAACAATTGAAATTCGATTATCTCGAAAACCACTAATTTTCGGACGGGGTATCATATGGTCAAATTTATTGCAAATTGTCTCTACTTTAACCCCTTTCAGGGAATACATCTAATTACCAGTCACCCTGTATATATATATGTGTGTGTGTGTGTGTGTGTGTAAATGTGCTTATGTTACTACTGTTGTTACTGGATTTTTAGCAATAAGGTATTCCATCGGTACATGTAAGTTAAAAAAAAAAGGATAACGATGGGAACATTCTTAAAGCGCCTCCAGGGGAGAAAATATATTCGAACTCGCCATTATAGATCAAAGGGGAAGTGCTGCTCTGTGTATGTTTTGTCTAACACCCAGACTTGAACCTTGGTTCAGAAAGGGAGCAGCCTACCTCTTCATAATTCCCCCTTAATTTGCCGTGCGATTTCTCTAATTAGAACCCATTGAAGTTTGTGACCACATTCATGCAGGGACTTCCTTTGGGTCACCTCGGTTACTTTGGTGCGAGAGAGAGAGAGAGAAACTGCCTGCCGAATTATTTGAACATCTCCAGCTAATTTCTAACGTCTCGGACACGTCACCGAATTAATATTGCTTCCTTCCAATTTCAAACTTAATGTTTTCAGGTACAACTTGCTTTCAATCAACATCGAAGTCAATGTTTCCAGGTAGAGTTTATTTTCTATCAACCTCGAAGTTAATGCTCCCAGGTACAGCTCACCCACCCACCCCAACGGAAGTAAAGTGACGTAGATAGAGGGGGAAGTGCACCCTGAGCAGCGATGCCAACCCTAGCATAATGGTGCTAAACCTAGCATAATTTAACCGTCTATGGTACCTAGCACCCTGTGTTTGGCATAACAGCCAAATCTAGCATAATCTGCAACCATCGGTAGATATTGAACTTTAAGGAAAGTGCTCTGAAGAAGTAAAAATAAAAGTAACTGCACATCTCTATTTCAGGAGTGGACATGTTTCCATCAAAAGAGAGAAAACTGACCCAGGGATCCCGTCCCCCTCCAACGCCTTTCATCTATTCCGCATCTTCCTGCCATAAAATCGAAGAGGAGGGTTGGGGCCCACCCTCAAATGTTTGTCCTTTCTCAGCACCGAACAAGGGGTCAGCCATTTGCAGTGCCTGTATTTTCGCGAGGAATGTTTCGTAGAAAGTTGGATTGACAAATAAAGCTCATGCGCCGCCCTTCTTTGTCGGCAAATTTTGACCATTTTTGTCTTTAGCTTGTGTTCGGTTCGGTCGGCATCTTACCATTTCGGAAGCCGTCTCCCGCGGCGAAAAAAGCGTTATTCGTGTGTAGGATTTTAATTCTTCGTGCGTGCGTCTTTCAGTTTATTTTGAGCGTGTGTTTGAGTGTATCTGTGAGTGTTCTTTTCCTGTTTTTTAAATATATTTTTTTGTAAAATATAATATATTTGGAACTATTTCGAAAAATGAGTACTAATAGCAAAAGAAGTAACTGTGAAACTCCCGAAAAGAAAAGAAAAGACCGTGTGGATTTAAACCAGAAATGAGAGTCGTATGCTCAGAAATATTCACGATTAAAATTATCCGAAATGCCATCTGGTGAGATTCTCAGGAACCACTCCACGTAGGACACCCTTCTGCGCTTCGCCGTGTTGAAGCCGTTCAAAGCATGGGAAACATGCGAAAAAATAGCGTATACTGTTCAGTTTTTTGCTCTAAATCGTTTTATTGTTCAGGACAAGTGAAAAGCTTACATGCGTTTTCCACCCCGTGGAATCAACAAAATGAAATGTTTAAATAAATCAGAAAAAACAGAACTGATTGACAAGATTGGCATAACTGAAATGCGGCAAGGAAATTACGAAGAATGTAATACGAGTCTGTTCACTCTATTTTCCGAAATAATCTTTCGGAAAGATGATTTTATTGCCATGAAAGTGTTTTAAATTGCTCATTATGAATACAACATTTTTTCGAAAACAATGTATTATGTATGTAATTTGGAACAGGTGCAAGTCGATTAAGTGCAAAGATGACAATAGTTTGAGAATTAATTAATGTCCGTAATCATAAAGGTAAGTCAGAAAAACATAATTAGCATGCTAATGTTGCTGTTTCATTCAGTCAGTCAATTTTCAGTGAAGACTGAAAATAGCCCAATGAAATTGTTGTTGTTGTTATTATTATTATTATTATTATTATTATTATCATTATCCGGTGTTGTTATTAAACCAACCTGCCTTTTGGGGAAAAACTGCAACAGCGTGTTTTCATTTATTTCCTCCCAAGCTTTTCAATACAGGTGAATTGCTTTATTTTCAAATCATTTCTGAGAGCCCCAGTTATAAAAAGGCAGTTACAACCGAGGTGCAGTGCAGATGAAATAGTACCGCTTTGAAAAACCAGTGCGTATACATTAGTTTCGTGTGCGTTTTGCGTGTGTTATTTTTATTATCATAATTAAATGCTTCGCTCTCAGCACAGCTTCACCTTTGTTATAGTTCCTGGAATTCACATCGCATTCGCAATATTTAAATATATCGCTTAATTTAAACGTTTCTTCCATACCAGCAATGACAACACGCTGCTATTACATACTACACTACTGAATGTAAACAAAGATCTATCCTACGTAGAGCGACCATATTGGAAGCGACACTAGCGCTCAGGTGGTAATTTTAATCGCGAATAGAAAGGAGTGGGAAAGAGTCGGTTTTAATTTTTCGTTTGGTGAGTACCTTTTTTCTTTCCTATCCTTTTTTTTTTTATTATTTGGAAATGTTGTTAGTTTACATAGAAATGTATTGTATGAGCATTTGATTTGATTTGATTTAGTTCATATTACTTCGCGTTTTATGCCTCTTGGCTAATTTGCGAAGATGGGGATGAGTGATGAAATGATGAAATTGATGAATGGACATTCACAAACAACCAAGCCCGAGCGGGATTCAAACCCGGGACCCTTGGCGTCGCAGCGCGATGTGCTAACCACTCGGCCACAGGGTTCGGCGTATGAGCATTTGAAAGTTGTAAAAAACTAACACAAAAGTGCGTGTGTCTAGCGGGGTGTTGTTGAAGGTGGAAATGAGTTAATACGTTCTTCCATATAACGCCAAAAAATGCAGTAGTATATGAAAAATATTTGTGAATTATACACCGCCCTCCCCCTGTTAGTAATTGAAAGATAACGACGCTTAACTGTGTCATGTAATCTTCCATCTCCCCATCTGCTAGAAAAAAATATGTGAAGTACTTTTACAAATTTATTGAGCCAGATACCCTATTTCGACCCTTGGTAAGGTATGGACATGTAATTATGTTTTTTTTCATCCCATAGTCCATTTCATCAGTTCTTCATTCACCCTCATTGTCGTACTTACTCCCTCATTGAAGTGTTTGATTGTTTGTTTGTTTGATTTGGTGTTTTAAGTCCACTTTATGCACAGTAAGGCTAATCGGGACTGGACCTACATATAAAAGCGGGATCCGAACCACTGAAGGGTGCAAAATGGCCTGATGTGCCGACGCACCCAAACTTTTAATTCAATCAATCGTACTTACTCCCAGAGATCCTAAGACAAAAAAAAAGCTATTTAAAATAAATAGATCTTAGGGTGGGATACAATATAACATCTGAAAATAGTAATAAAATATATTGTTACTATAAGTAATAATAATAATAATACTGCCTTTAGCACAATTGGGTGGCGTTCTAGCATAATTCCACAGTTCGAACAGCACTTTTCGTAGCTGAGGGGTTGGCAACGCTGACCCTGAGTGAGAAACACACGTGGGCTCGCTGTAACCGGTGCAGCAACGCAAGTCGTTTAGGGTTACAAAACGTTCTTTTTTACCCGGACAAAACATCTTCTTCGGGTCCTAAAAATGGTCCAGGCGGGAAAAAGACAACTGGTTAACTTCAAGATTAGTAACAAAAGGTTTTTTGTAAATATTGTTTCCGTTTTCAATTTCAAAGTAAAAAATATATAACACTATCAGTTGCAAGCGCAAAGACAAGATTTTTTTCTTGTAACACAGATAATTTGTTGAACTTTTGCGTCTGTTCTGTTGTCGCCGCTCGCAGTTTCAAGTGTTGACTTCAAAGCATTTGCGACCTCTACCGCGGCTCGTGGTGAGCAGTAAGTTTCTAAAAATAGGTAAGAATCATAGGCGTAGCTACGGGGTGTGCCGGGTGTGCCTAGGCACACACTAATGGGCTGCTTTATCAAAGAGAATTAAAGACATTTCAATAAAGATATTTTAATAAGAGAGAAAATAAGCGGCAGTTTGTAAGAAGTTGAAAATGTCATTGCTTGGTACAAACGTGTG
>NW_028143589.1:0-66000 GCF_977018435.1 Lepisma saccharinum
GCTGTTCAACTGAATGATAACACTCAGTTTGGATAACATGGACGGCAACAAGTCGAAGCTTGCCAGTGCAGCCTGACTCGGTGCATCCATAACAGTCTGCTTTTGAACGAAAACTAATTCATAGACATGGTTATTTGTTTGTGCACCTCGCAGTTAACCCACCATCTATCCCGCGCTGTGGGCTATAACATGATCTTGTCATTTTCCAAAAAAGTCTGCGATGTCTATTGTACTGCTTGCAAATGTCGCATTTATCGCTGACATTGTTATGCTCCAACTCCCGAGTGCAAATTTGGCAGTTCAGCACACAATACTTACTATTGGCAGCATTTAGTGCCACCTTGGTCAGCGTGTTGTATAGAGCTTGTGTGTAGTATTAGCAATGCGATATTCTGTTGGCCTTTTTGTGCTCTGTTGGAATAGACAGTTTTTAAACTTCTCAATAGTGATAATGCAGAGCGCACTGTGGTGAGACTTCTTTGGATCGCACAAGGCAATAAGAACTTAATAAGACTCAAAATCCGCATAGAGGACAACCGGGTGAGGTAGCAGTGCAAAATGTTTGCTGCTATCTCGCTCCCGGGCTATGGCACCACATCTTATGTTTCTGCTTGCATGGTTCCTCGGCACTCGTGCTCATCCAATTCCTCCTTTGCCGTCTTATCAACTTTTTTGGAGCATTTTCTCATACATCAATCAGAAAATTCTATTTTAGTACGACGCTTGGTGATTTGACGTCCAAAAGTCACGGTAAGTCACGGTAAGTCCCGTATCAGGTAGTACTTGTTGTTTATCTAAAGAAGCCTCACCACAGTGCACTCTGTATTATCCTGTTTTTCAAGAGGGCGGGAAAAGCGTACATTGACATCGTCATAAAGATCTTACACCACAACCTGAACAGATTGAGCCTTTGCGATTCTTATGGTGTTATAAATATGGCAATATTACATAATGCAACCGGATATCTTACACACCTCACAATCTTTTTATATAGTTCTTCATACTGGTTGTAGTTAAAGAGATTATGAGGGTCATGCACCCCAAGAAAGTTTTCTTGTCATTACCCTCTGTACTTAGGACAGCTCTTTTAATTGCAATGTGAAAGGGTATTGTTTTTGGACTCAGTTTGTCACCTTGTTGTTTTGGAGGTGCATTGTTGGTGCTGCTAAGCAGTGGCTTGTATTTAACAATTTTCCGTTCAAAAGCATGATTGCGACCATACAGAGTCAGTCCACTACCATGTCCATAGAACACTTCCTCCATTTGGACAAGCTTCTTATATTGCACTGTTATTATTTCTTCTAGATTATCACCGCCAGCAAAATGGAAAGTTTCTAGCCCAGCATATAAGTGCAAGACAACTCCTCATCTGCCAGTTTTTGGTAAAGAAGAGTATGTAGAAGATGAATATTGATGGCAGCAGCATTTAATCATACCCGAATTTTATCGATAATTTCCGGCTTTACGTTTTCCAATGCTTCATCAGAAATAGAACCTGAATAAAACTTCACAACAGTGCGTTCTAATTTAGTGTATGATTTCTTAGTTGATGGTTCATTGCTACTTGATCCCGGAGCGAGTTCCAATTCAGTGCGCGTTTTCTTAGTTGGACGTTCATCGCTACTTGCCCCCGACCGGCATTTCTTCAAATGTCTTGCCATATTAGAGACCGTACTGTTTCCCCCACACTGATCACAGGGTTTCGTTGCCTCTTTCGGGGTAATACTAGAGGAGCTGGCTTTCGGCTCATTCTAAAACTTTCATACGTGTTATTTACATGCAATTTACAGACGCTTGACACAAAACACTTTTTTGTTACTGTCTCGGCGTGATGTCTGTGTCCCTGTTATGTGTAGTGTGTACCAATCACAAGAAACGGCAGGAGCTGCTGGAAGTATATGCAAGGGAGCAGCGAGCAATTTCTTAGGCCTAAGTGTTAGATATGCAGCCATATTGACTTCATTAAAGTTCAGTGGTGTTAGATTTATGAGAATTAGATATTAGAATAACTGTCAGTACCTCAGATTTTTTTAAAAACTTATTCTTCAGTCTCGGGAAATTTCGACCTGTGTATAGAGCCAGTAGCAACCCTCCATTTGGGAGCTTCGAATGAGTAAACTTAATCCGGTTGCGAAGACCCACTATAACGGATAGGGATACGTTGTGCTGGTATATACCTAGGTACACTTTTTTTCTTAGCAGTGCGCCCTATTTTCCCATTCTTCCTAATTTTGACGTTATTTTTTATTATTATTATTATGGGCCAAATGGGAATATGACTTTCACAAACCTCTTTTTCTCTCTCCTTGCACGCCCAAATGTTCTAGACAGCTCTTTTTGATGTTATAGGGCAATAGCACAAATATCGATATTGATGACGATATTGAATGGTGACTGGCGAAAATATTTCTGATGAAGAGACACAATTTGAGTATAGTAACGATGAATATAAGGTAGTGACGTGCTCATGAGGGGTGTTGCCGGTGTAGTAGCATCACTAACCCTACCATTAGCTTAATATTTTTTTTAAAAAAAGACCATCAAAAAAGGGGTAAAAGACAGATAACAATAGCTGGCTAATAAAAAGTATATATACAGAATATAACATACTACTTGCGAAAATTCAGGGCATGCCACAGTTGGTGGGGGGTGTTCAAGAGTGATGACTGTTTATAATTAACTCCTTCTTGCTCTATTTGTCTTTTAATTTGTAAATTTGTCTTCTGAGGATATGTTCTTAAATGTGTAAGAGGTAGGTTGTAGATATTTTTGCATGTAAGTGTAGAAGAGGGTATATATTTCATAACTAAGCACCATACGATATACATCATTTCTCTGTTCATACACAAAACGTTAGTAGCCTGTCAGTAAAAAAATTGTTGTCAATCATGCCAAAGGAAGTATAACCCATACAAAGAAGTATTTCAAACTGCCATATTGTTCCATAACAAATTTAGGTTATAAAGAGTTAAAAGTGAACAGCAGGTGCAAGAGTAAACATAGAATTTCTGTAGATTTGGCAACACCACAAAACAAGTGAATAGTTAAAATTTGAAAATCAATATAGCTACCGAGTGTTAAATGTAGCAGAACGTTCGGTTTGAATTTAATGCAATCTACGTTAATAAATGCTAAGTATATATCCATAATGAGACCTAACGTGATAACATTTTTTTTCTATAGAAGTACAATTTTTGATAGAACTCGAATATTATGAAGCTGAATATGAAAATAAGATGGAAATTGATTTTAATTATTTAAATAGAATTAATCGTATGACCAAAACTAATATACCATATTTACCCGTGATAGGAACATTGTTATTAATATGCTGATATTATACTGCTGAAAATGATGATATGATATACAAGGTGTTCTCTGGCGCCATTTCAGAGTGGCAAATGTTTAAGTCTATTAGTAACTTTAATTTTTGAATTTTATTTTCATCATTCAGTTATGCTATAGAGAACCGTTTTGGAAGTACAATGAATTGAATTGATTACAATGTGAAAATGTTTTATTGTTACCTCACATGTTTCAACGTTTTTGGAGT
Organism: Lepisma saccharinum; assembly: GCF_977018435.1. Classification (NCBI taxonomy): domain Eukaryota; kingdom Metazoa; phylum Arthropoda; class Insecta; order Zygentoma; family Lepismatidae; genus Lepisma; species Lepisma saccharinum. The sequence goes on from NW_028143589.1 coordinate 3,554, forward strand.
TGCCTAAACGTTTGAAATACGTTTCAACGTTTTCGTGATCGTTTAAACGTTTGAAAAACCTTTTCTATACAAAGATAGTAGAAAACCAGGGAGAGAGTGGTTTAATAATTTCAAAATACACTTCTTAAGAGGGGGGCAGTAAGTAGTTGGTGTAATCAATATGTTAGTCAAGGCTAACAAAGCAATATATAAATATTTACTTTCTGAAAAATTAGCGGTGGTGCACATTCCATGGTCATGAACCTGTGACACTGTGAAGTCTTATTTTAATGTTTGTATTCTGTATATGCATTTATCTCTGTTTTTTTTATATTGCTGTAGTGGAAAATGTGTTTTTCTTACGGTATTTTGCGTAAACACTTCTCTTGGACAAGGTTCGAGTATGGTGACCATCACAATATTTGTGTTCGGCTTCCTTTTTCCTGTTACATGCAAGCGAAAAACGAAGTGAGTAAAGACTCAGTATTGAGTTTCATTTTTCAGTCCAAGAACAGATATGCATAAAAATATTGTTTATTTTTGTCAACTGGATGAGATATCACTAGTATGTCCTAGACTGTGGCTAAAGTTTAAAATTAAAATCCAAAGAGAATTTACTAATACGTTATCAATGTTAGCATGTACATGAAGGGAGTGAAGTGTTGCTGACTTTCATTATAAGAGATAGGTTTTCCTAGTTCGACTCAGACACATGCAATATTATATTTGTTTTGAATTGTATTTAGTCTTGTTGTTCTAAAAAACTGCAAATTAACTTAAAAGTAATTTTGTTATGGCAAATTTGATAATTCGATTGTATAAAAAGCAATCAATCACAGTATCAGTTTGAAGAATGAAGATGCTGACAGCGCTATCTAGTAGATAACGCAAATAATATCTGAGCGTGTGTACTTGGAGGAGTTTGAAGCAAATCTTTTACTTGAACTTCAACGAAGCATCCTAGTATTCACTTTACGAAAATAACAATTAGGAATTTGATAAATTCAATGAAACTCGGACGACACTATTTTAAAATGTCCATATATTTTATCACTTATTGATCAACTGTCTTTTGTTTTTCGTTGCTATGCTCAAAATAAGTATAGAAATTTATACATCGCAATTTCACATTATCAAGTTTTGGAACATAACAAAATAGTAATTGATAACAACCTAAATATCATAATGCATGTTAAACACAAAATTAAACAATAAATAATAAATGAAATAAATGAACATCTTTGGGTCAGTCACAATACGCACCCCTTCCGGGTTAAAATTTTCGACTTATTTAAGTTCTGTAAATATCGAAAATTTTACATTTAGTTACAAACTTGTGAACATTGCATTTTTAAATTACAACATAAATTATATTTTTTCAAACAATATTAATTCAGTTCACTATGATCTCCGTGAATCAAACTTGACTGACGTATTCTTCATTTTGTTTTAGTTGCATGCATTCAGTACATTAAATGAATAAACAATATTATTGACTATGCAAATATCCAACATTTTTCATTGTAGAAGTGTCCGTAGTTACCTTAACCTAACTACATTCAAGAATTATTTAGGCAAATTTAAGCAACTCTGTTTTCCTGTCGGCTGAACAATTAAACTTCTTTACATTAGAAAAATTTTGCTTATTTACAGATTTTTTTCCATCAAGAGACATAAGTTCTACATAATTGTTCTTAACATTTTTAACTAAGTAAGGACCTAACCATAAATCCAGAAATTTGTGAATTTTCTTATTAAGAAAGCTGCTCTTCTCGTGGTTTTTAACAAGAACAATATCGTTGACTGCGATTGTGATACTCCTTCCATCCTCTTTCTTCGTTTTGGTTATAGCCCTTTTCTTCATTCTTGTTTTTGCCATTAGACATTTATTCTGCCATTTCACCTTCTCCAGTTCAGATGGCCAATTAATTTGATGAAATACTGTATTCTTCACATTATCATGAAGAAACAATTCATTCGGCGTAAATCCTGTAACCTCAGATACCGAACTATTTAAAAGTCCAATGATTACACTTAAGTGTTTAAACCACTGTTGATGATTATCCTTTGTGTATAGTCTTAGTAGCCTGATTATTTCCTTATTGTATCGCTCAATTGGGTTAACGAAAGGTGAATACACTGATGTTGTAACATGTTTTATTCCATTCGATTCTACAAAACTCTTCCATTCAACTGATCGAAATTGAGATCCATTGTCAGACAAAATTACTTTAGAAAGTGGATAATGATAAAAATATTGCAGTTGGAACTTATTTATAATTTCCTTGGTTGTAGCTTTTCTCAAAGGGTAAGCCATTATAAATTTCGACATAACGTCGACAATTGTTAAAATAAAGCTGTGACCTTGTGACTTCGGTAAAGGTCCAATAAGGTCTATAGAAAGCATACTTTGAGGGGTTGTAGTATGTACATGCAAAAGTTCTTTATCAAATTTTTAAGACTGCCTGCTTAGTCTTTGCACATGTTAAGCAGTTTCTGAGATATGCCTTAATATTATCTTTCATTTTTGGCCAATAAAAATAATCTTTGCATTTATTATGAACCTTAAAATATCCAAAATGTCCTTGCTTTAAGTCGATGTAAAATTTTAGATACCAACTCCCTTAGAACTACCAGTTTCCACTTATCGTCTGGAAAGTGCTTCAGAAACAGAAGACCGTCATGGAATGTGTAAATATCTTTGGATCCTTTCGGAGTATTGCCTTCCTTTAAATGCCATATAATTTCAGAACAGTATAGATCGAGTCTTTAACTCTCCTTCCAAAAGTCAACTGTGTCCTCATCAACAATATCTAGATTCAAATAATTAATGTATAATTCATTGATAAGAGGAACGCCTGTAGATAAATCAGGATACCTACTAAGAGTATCGGCAGCTTGGTTACAAGTTCCAGGTATATGAAGCACAGAATAATCAAATCCTTGTAGTTTTAAGGACCATCTGTTTAGTCTCTGATTTAATGACTTCGCAGACTCCAGCCATGATAATGATTTGTGATCAGTATACAAATGAACTTTGGTTCCAGCAACATATATATAAAATTTTTCAAAATCAAAAAGAATTGCCAAACATTCGATCTCGTGCGTACTGTAAGTCACCTCATTACCGCGAAGAACTCTGCTTGCATATTGTATAATTTTGAGATCCTCTCCTGAAGTGTCGCCATTTTGCCATAAAACCGCACCGATCCCCTTCTTCGAGCCATCTACATTTATGTTGAAAGGTTTTGAAAAATCAGGTTGTGCTAAACCCTCGGGAGATATAACTAACTCACGTAACTTCTCAAATGCCTGTGAATGCAATTCTTTCCACATCCAAGGAACATCAGATTTCAGACGTTCATAAAGTGGCTGAGCAGTTTGTGCAAATTTATTTATAAATTTTCGTCTCCAGTTGACCAAGCCAAGGAATTAACGAAGCGCTCTTTTGTTATTAGGTGTCGGAAAATTTATTATTGCAGAATTCTTGCTTGGATCAACTTTAATTTGGCTTCCAGAAACTATATGGCCAAGAAAGGAAATTTCCTTACATGAAAATTTACACTTCGAAAACTTAATTGACATATTAGCCTCCTTGAGTTTCTGAATAACAGCTTCTATATGCCGTAAATGTTCCTGCCAAGTTTTACTGAAGATCAAGAGGTCATCCAAGTAGCAAACAACATATTCATTAAATTCCCTTGTGAATATCTTATTCATTCTGTCTTGGAAAACAGAAACTGCAGACTTTATACCAAAAGGAAGATATCGAAAAAGATACTGTCTTCCACGATATGAGAAAGCAGTATAAATATATGAATCCGGACTTAACGGGTTCTGAAAATATCTACAAGATAAGTCAATAGAAGGAAAATACTGCGCTCCTAAAAAGCGTTGCAACATTTCATTGATTGGTTCCACTCTAACTTGCGGACTAATAACATGCTTATTTAAATTCCTAAAATCCACAACTGGCCTCCACAGACACCCTTGTTTCGGGACTATGTGCAAAGGATTTAAATATGGCGAAGATTCCTGGTAAATTATGCCCCAAATTTCCCATTTGGCGAGTTCTTCTTCCAAAGGTTTTCTTCTAGCAATCGGTATGGGATATGGTGCAGTAGATACAGGAATTTCAGTATCCAATTGTATTTTATATGCCTCTACATTTTCATGTCTTGGTCTATCGGAAAATTGGTTATGGTACATCCATAAAAGTGAAAGTAAATCTTGTTTTTGAACTTCAATTATGTCATTTATTTTAAAAACTTTCTTGTGAATATCACTCTTAGAAGGCATGTATTTAGATTCGATATCTGATACAGGCACATAATTTAACAATCCACAAGATTTCAATTTATTTTCTTTGGATTGAGGTTCATTCTTAATCATAGAGGTACATTGTTCGTCGCATTTAGAGTGAAACAAATTAGAATCTTCATTGTTTAATGTCGCACAAATTTCCTTACCTGAAGAGCTTACTAAACTTATGTGCTGTGTTCTGAGATCTACTATAGCCTTATACTTTCGTAAAAATGGAACTCCCAAAATAACATCAGCGTTAAGTTCCTTTAGAATAAAGAATTCCATAGGAAAATATTCATCATCAATTTGAAGGCTTATCGTTTTGCAACCAGCAATCTTGCACCTTTTACTTCCAACAAATCCAGACAATCTAATATCTTCAACCTTGTCTAATCTAAGATTACCAATCAATGATGTTATTTTGCACCAAACTTCGTAATTTAAAACATTTGCTTGACTTCCAGAGTCTATTATACCAGTAATAGGTAATTTACATATGAGTCCATGTATGATTGGAACTTCCGTTACAGGAATAGGAACACCATCCTCATTAAAAGTCCAATCGGGTTCATCGTCGAACCATTCTAACAGAAAGTTTATTTCAAACGTTTTGAAGGATGAACTCGCATTATTTACAACAATATTATAACCTTCTTCACTAACACTATCATCATTTGAACGTTGCCTCTTAACAGGACAGCAGAGGGACTGAGGCACTTCCTTCTGCGGAACTAATTTAAAGATGCTGAGTTAGGAATTTGTTGCCGTATCGGTCCTTGTACTTGATCTATTCGCGAAGTACTTTGTTCACGTGCCATTCTAGTAGAATCGGAATTAATTTGTGATACCAAACCTGCTGCTTCAGGTTGAGAATTTAATGAATTTGAACTTGCAGGAAAACTCTGATATGGCATTGTATTATTATTATCACTGCGATTTTCATTCCTGTAATAGAATCGCGATTGATTGAGTAAATTTTCATCATTAAATTGTCCTGTAGCTGAACGATAATTATCTTGTCTGTAATTATTTCGGAATTGTCCTCCGTTTCTAGATCTCAAGCCATTATAATTGTTTCGTGCAGTAAAATTTCCATGATGTCCATAATTATTAGAGGTTCGCCTAAAATTGTTGAAATATCGACCTCGAAGATTGTTTCCCTGCCGATTTTCATAACCTCGGTTGATAACAGCATTGGCTTCTAACTCACTACTAGTTGGAGTCTGAGCACAAACACTAGTGGTCTTCGAAAGTCGAACATTAACTTGCCGCACATTTAACTTGCCTCTATTTTGTTCAGAGTTCTTAAAAATCTTTGGAATATTTTCACGTTCGTTGTCTTCATTAGGAAGAACAACAAGCCCCTTTCTATTAAATTTTATTACATCTATTCTTCTTAACATGCTAGTTAGTTGATCTACTGAACGAATTTCGTGACAAGTAATGTGATTGGCAATATTATCAGGTAATTGGCTAAGTATTAACTGCACAACACCTATATCTTGAGGATTTTCAACCAAATTACAATAACTGGAGTGAGTTTTTAAAGCAAAAGTCTCTAAACTTCCATGTACACTGGGATCGTATTTGTGATTCCTCAATACGGAGAGTTGTGATTGGATAACTTCCGAAGAAGCAAACTGATTAATGAATTCTTGTACAAACTGATCATAAGAATTAAAATAATATTTATGAGTCCGAAACCAAAAACCAGCTCTTCCAATGAAGCATTGTTGAATACTTTGCAGTTTCATTTCTGTTGGCACTCCTACAACATTTAATACGTTATCCAGCTGTTCAATATAATCTCTCGCTGATTGTTGCTCTATCTTTCCCGAGAACTTAGGCAATTGAGATAATTCACTTAATTTTAAACGTCCACTTCTTGCATTTCCTTCTCCATTGCATACATTTCTAGTTATAGGACGATCATTTCTTCCTCTCAAACTATACGGTCGATTATAGCAAATATGATTTGCTCCGTTTAACCCTGTGTTACTACAGTTATGCAATCTAGAACCATTTACAGAAGAATGAAGATCATCGTGATTGTACGAAACTGAACATGGTACACTTGCATCACGATAGATATTACTAACACAATCATTTTGTGGGTTAGGTTCTGATATTTGTGGGTTAAAATCACACCACATACAAGGAGAATTAACGCTTTGATCCAGATGACAATGTGGATTATTATGTACATTACTAACATTGTCATTATTAGATGTAAACACAGAACTAGAAGTAGGATGTGCATTTGTACCAAACAGTTGATAGCAAGCATCAGTGTAGTTATTTTTCTCAGCATCTAACTCTCGTTTTTGGAATGAACCTTCTGTGTCGTCACATCGAAATTTCTTTACGGAAGTTTCTTCAGAGCTAGATCTTACAGATTTATTATACTTGTGCTTCCAACGGACATGTTTACGTGCACTAGTGTTTATAATATTCTTCTTACCAGAAACTGTCCTAGAAGACACATCTGATATGTCACTAGACGAAGTACTGAGTCCAACATCACGCTTGGATCTTCCATTGTGACATGTATTAGATTCTGTATTATCCAGAACAATTGATTTTGTTCTACTTTTACTATTTGTAACAACAGAATTACGAGCATTAGAATCAACTTTGCCATCAGATTGAAGGTTTTTGTTACCTTGTTCCATACCTTCAATTCGGGAATTAAACTGTTGGAACTTTTCTGTACAATCAGAAATATGCTTATGTACATCAGCATTAACATCGTTTTTACTTTCTAAAATAGTGACTCTAGATATAAGATCAACTATATTAGCAGAGCAGTCATTACAATTTGAATTGAGATTATCTAAACGTTGATGATAATCAAGAACGTGTTCTTTCAATGTTAATTGCACATTTTCAAATTCAGATAGTTTGACATCAACATTACAACATTTATTATCTAATACAGATTCAAGACGTGTAGTTGATTGTAAACACGCCGTACTAACCGCATCTATTTTGTCCTTAAATTCAGACATTAAAATATTGAGCCGATTGTTAACATGACTAATATCATGATTAACAGCTTCAAATTTAACATCAAGCTGTGAAGATAACTGTGTATGTGCACTAGATAATTCAGCTTGTTTTGAAGATATAACGTCGAGTTTAACCTGAATATTTTCATTAGACAGATTTAATTCTGATCTAAGTTCTTGGTTAGACTGCTCAAACTGAGTCCTAAGTTCTTCATTAGACTGCTCAAACAGAGTCCTACGTTCCTGACTAGACTATTTAAGTTCCTGATTAGACTGTTCAAACTGAGCCTTAAGTTCCTGATTAGACTGTTTAAGTTCCTGATTAGAACTTACAACAGCTAATTGTATGCTTCTGATGCTGTTTAGTATGTCATTTAAATTAGGATTTATACTTTCCAAATACACTGGCAATTGATAAGGATCGTAACTGCAATCACATTTGTTACAACAATATTTTTCCTTAGTGGTAGAATAAATTGTCCAATGTGTAACGGAAAGCTTCAAACATGAAACATGATACCACGAATGACAATCAAAACATTGCACATACCTCAGGTCATTATCAAGTTTATCACAACACGCCACTCCTTCAATATTACCTGACTGTACATCACAAATGTCCCCATCGTGAGAATTACTACTATTTAAGTAGGTTCCTTCATATGCAACATTAGACTTTAGCCTACGTGAATGTCTAGACTTAGTTTCTTTAGTTTTATCTGCCATGACTGCACAGAATAATAATAAACATAAATAAAATATTTAGGGGCGCCAATTTTGCCTTCGCAACATGTTCAACAAATTGCAACTCGAAGACAAAATAAAATTTTAAAAGTCTGTAACAACCATTGCGCAAACCTCAAACCACGCATCAGAAGATTGTCCTTTTCTTCTTGAATCCTGGCTGTGTCGCCAAATTATTGAAGCAAGCCTTTTACTTGAACTTCAACGAAGCATCCTAGTATTCACTTTACGAAAATAACAATTAGGAATTTGATAAATTCAATGAAACTCGGACGACACTAGTAGTTGTATTGGCCCTACTATAAGGACACTTATAGCATAGAAAAGGAGAGGCTATTTGATTGAACAATCCGATTTGCTTACACTTAAAACAATGCCAAGAGGGGCCTATACCCCAATTCTTCCAGTGTGATATGCTCTTAATTTTAAGAATTTTGAATTCTAGTGTAGAAAGGGTGAAGCCCCTCAGACAGATTTGCTTATACTTAAAACTATGCCAAGTTCCCATATGATCTTATTGCTTATAGTGTGTTTTTCTGTCAAAATCCCAGGAATTGAATTCTAGTATAGAAATGGTGACCCCCCCCCCCCTCAGATTGATTCTGCCATGTATATTAATATAAAGCTTATAGCTACTGGGTTCTGAGGCCCAGTGGAGTGTGGTGCATAGCCCCATGGTTTTTATTGCCTTGTAATCAGGAGGCCTCTGGGTTTGAATCCTGATAAAATGTGAAGCCTCCCCTGATGGCAAAATGTTAATATTGTTGCTTTGTAATCGGGAGGCTCGGGTTTGAATCCTGATAAAATATGAGATTGAAATATATGTGGCAAAATAATATCTCCATATGTGAGATTTTGAGAATAACTATTGCTAGTTGATAGCTCCCAGATCTGAAACCTGGTAAAAGTGTTATACAACAGCATAAAAAAGCAAAATTATTTTATATTTCGGGATCACCCAAGCCTAGGTTTTGCTGTTGTTTGGGTATAAAAGCACCAGCTCAGCCATTAACTGCTGTTATAATTGTTTTGACATATTGTCCATAGTTCTGTTTTTTCGGACCAGGAAATTTTATATAAATAAACAACAAAAATGCCAAATCAAAAATATTGCAATCAGTGTAATAAAAATATATCTAGTTCTCATTGGGCTAGGCACCGGCATATTTGCAACCGTAAGAAAAGCAGAAAGGCCACAAAAATGTGCCCAAGATGCCATAAAATATTAAGCAAGGCATATTACAAATGGCATAGGTGTAATTCTTATGTACAGTCATCAGCATTGCCCACGCAACCATCTACATCTGGTCTGAAAAGAAAGCACGAAGCACCTGTTAATGCTGGACCTGCAAAGCAGCCACGCTATGCACCACCTATCCATAGCAGTTTTAATGGCCAATTAAGAGATCACCGGTTTGTATCAGAGCCAAGATGTGGCATTGAGAATTTTTTGAACAATATAAATCCTGATCTGCAGGCAATTCTAAATGCACAAAATGGCTCTTATAAGCTATCCCTCAAATTGTTTACACAATATAAGAAGCCAAATGGCACAACATTTACACAGCCCCACATAACAGAAACTGTACCGGTATATTCAAATGCAAATTCAGACAAAATAATAAGCAGTTTAATAGATCAATTGAATATTAAACACTCTGAATTTGCGGCAAAAGAGTCTGGATGGAGCCTATGCGGCTCATCACACAAGTTATATGTTAATATTTCTGAATTCAGCCCATTGCAAGGATCTACATATTTGCCATTACCTGACAATATTAAAAACAAAAGAGCCGTGGTTAATATTGAAAATACCGACCAGAAATGCTTTTTGTGGTGTATTTTAGCTGCTTTGTATCCAGTTTCAAGCCATCCTGAGAGAATAACTTATTATAAACAATATGAACACAATTTCGATGAGGCAATGGAGGGTTTAGAATATCCAATGTCTGTTCAGAATATTGATAAATTTGAAAAAAAGGCCCGGGATATTAATGGTAAACAATTATCTATTAATGTATTTATTTGTTCCACTGGCAATTGCTTGATAGCACCTCTCAGAATCAGTATATTTGATGATGAATCTGCTGTTCCGATTGATCTGCTCTTAATTGAAGGGGGTGGCACATATCATTACACTCTGATACATAATCTTGAAGCTTTAGTGAGAACACAGCAAGGCAAATCTAAGACAATATTTAAGTTTTGCAGAAGATGTTTAAGTGTATTTGATGGTAGAAAAATGGTGAATGGGGTTCGTGAAAAAAATGCTGAAATTGCTAAAAGCAAGTTAATTGAGCATCTGAAATACTGTGGCAACCATAAACCTGTTCATATGGTGATGCCAATGCCAAGTGAAAATTGCAAATTCAAAAAGTTTGAAGCCTTGTTGGAACACCCAGCATATATTGTCTGTGATTTTGAATCAAACCTCAAACCTCTTGCATTCTGCAATCCAGATCCTGAAGAATCTGCAATTACACCATACCAGCTACATGAACCTTCCAGCTTTTGTTATATAGTTATACGGGATGGTGTAGCTAGTGAGCCACACTTATACATGGGACCAAATGCCATCAAAGAATTTGCACATAGAATAGAAAATGAGTGCCGTGACATAGCATCTAACATCTTATTAAAATCAAAACCCATGTTGCCTTTAACAGAGAAACAGATTGAAGATTTCAACAAAGCAGAAAAATGCCCGGTATGTGATTGTGAATTTTCAGATACAAATATCAAGGTGAAACACCATTCTCATACAGATGGTAAATTCAAAATGGCCCTGTGTAATAGCTGCAATATTAAGATCAAGAGACCAAAATTTATCCCTATATTTTGCCATGGAGCATCCAATTATGATTTTCATCATTTGATCAGATACGAGGGGTTTGACAAGCAGAATTTAAACATTTTAGCTGAAAATGATGAAAAATATATATATATTAGCAAGATAATTAAAGTTAATGGTGTTCCTATTCACATAAGATTTCTTGATTCTTACATAATTTTATCTGCTAGCCTGGCTACACTGGCAAATCAATTATCTGATGATCAATTCAAAATCACAAGTGCTTTGTTTCCAAATCAGGACCTGAAATTAATTAGGCGGAAGTGTGTATATCCATATGACTATGTTACAGATTTTTCTAAATTTGATGAGTGTTCCCTGCCACCACAAGAAGAGTTTTACAGCAAAATCAGAGCATCTGGAATCACTGATGATGATTATCACCATGCCCAGTTGATGTGGAACAATTTAAAATGCCAGACATTTGGTGATTATCACATGGCATATTTAAAACTTGATGTCACCCTCTTAGCTGATATATTGCAGGCATTCAGAAAATCTTCTATGCAAAATTATAAACTAGATCCAATATATTTTTTCAGTGCCCCGGGCCTAGCATGGGCCGCAATGTTTTTCAACACCAAAAAGCCATTGGATCTGATCCAAGATCAAGATACGTATCTGTTTATGGAGAAATGTATAAGAGGAGGGATGGTGCAATGTTCTCAGAGATATGCCAGAGCAAATAACAAGCTTATTCCCAATTATGATCCAGCACGGCCATCAAATTATATAGTGTATGTAGATGCAAACAGCCTCTATGGTCATGCCATGATGCAAAAACTGCCATATGCAGGGCTTGAATGGGTTGAAGATTTCAATATTGAAGATCTTCAGGACTTTGATGACAGTAATTATGGCCTATTCTTAGAGGTTGATCTGACAATTCCTGATGATTTGCACAATAAATTTTCTGATCTGCCCCCAATTCCCGAGGTTCAGTGCTCACCTGGCTCTAAACAGAAGAAGCTCATGATGACTCTGGAGCCGAAACAGGGTTATGTCATATATTACAAAAACCTCCAGTTCCTGATGAAACATGGTGTTCAAGTGACCAAAATTGGAAACGTTTTGAGGTTCAGGCACTCAGAATGGTTGAAACCATACATTGATACAAATACAGAGCTTCGAACATCTGCAAAGAGCCAATTTGATAAGGGCTTGTTTAAATTGATGGTTAATTCTGTGTATGGCAAAACTATTGAAAATGTCAGAAAACATACCGATGTTAAAATAATTACTGACCCCAGCCTGAGCAAAAAAATGGTTGCAAAGCCTAATTTCAATTACAGAAGAATTTATGATGAAAATATGGCACTTTTCAACATGAAAAAAACAAAGATTAAGTTTGATAAACCTATTTATGTAGGGGCTGTGATATTGGAATTGGCCAAATTACATATGTTAACATTGTATTATGATGTGTTGAAACCTTTTTATGGTGATAATATAAAATTGATGTACATGGACACGGATAGTTTTATTCTTGATATTAAAACAGAAGATGTTTATCAAGATATGTCACAGCCTGAATTGTTTAAATATTTTGATACCAGTGAACATACAATAATTCAACCCCACAACAAAAAGGTGCCTGGCAAATTAAAAGATGAAACACTTGGTGATGTTATTGTAGAATTTGCTGGGTTAAGTGCCAAGATGTATAGTTTTGAGACATGTAGTGGTGTTGTTGCCAAAAAAGCCAAGGGTATTGGCAAAGTAACTGTTGAAAAAGAGCTTGAATTTGAGGATTATAAAAATTGCCTCAAATCCCAGAATTTAATCAAAACATCAGAATCCAGAATTCAGAGTGTGGATCACTTATTGACCAGCAATATTGTAAGAAAAGTGGCCCTGGACCCACATGATGATAAGAGATGCATTTTATCATGTGGCATACATACTTTACCTTGGGGGCATTGTGATTTGAAAAATGGAAATCAATGCCCAATTACAGAGCATGATTTGAAATAAATAAACATGCCTATGAACTTATTTGGGTTCAAAAAACAGGCTATTATGGAGCTGCCAACACCACAACCCTCTTCTGATATGCTGTCTAAACTGAGTGGCTTGTTAATTATTCATCTGAACAGCATATTTACAGATAATGATGATAAAACAGGCAAAACATTATACATATTTAACAATAATTTAAATCATTACCAATTACCTGTAGGTGGGCAATTGCAATTTATTACAACCCCTGAGGGTGATGTTAAAATTTCAGTAGGGAGAAATATTTATAGAATTAAGCACTCAAACATGGTTTCTGGCACTGTTTATACTGTTTCTGCTGGTGACTGCTTATATATTGAGGTCCCTGGGTCATATGACAAGCTTATACCCTTTTTTATAGAATTAAGAATCAGATACTCTATAATAAATAACCACTAAAACAAAAATGCCTAATGATATATTTGGCCATACAAGACATGAAGATCACAGTGATGAGATTTTGATGCTTGATGTCAGAGTCAAGAAATTAAGAAGTGATTTACAAGCTTTACAAACCACACTCAATGCCAGTCTTCAATTAGAAATTACAAATTTACAATCACAATGCATGGACCCTCTTCTTAAAATTGATTCTGAACTTAAATTATTGCTTCAGAAATATACTGATCTGGCAACATTGGATAATTTTCAAAGTTTAGAAGAAGCTGTAGCAGCTCTTCAAGCCAAATTTAAGACCCAGGCCACCAATTCTGAGCAATTGAAACAACAATTGGAAGAGCAGATAAATAATGTCCAGGCACAGCTCCAAACAATTGTCAAAAGCATAAAATCACAAGAAGATTTTGATCTAGTGATTTCCACTCTAAAAGAACAGATTCAGTCACTCCAGATACCTAATCTGGACCCCCTGAACAATGCCATAGCCGAGGTTAAAGAAAAAATTGAGACACTTGAAAATTTTATGAACAATTTGCCATCTTCTGATGCTTTGAGTGCAATAACTCGGAGTGTAGCAAATATTAAGCTGCAACTTGAAACATATGAAGATTTTGGAAAAATTCAAAGTTCCATAACCCATCTTGAAGGTACAATAGCAGCAGTGCAAAATGATTTGGCAAATGTACTAGAATCCCGATTGAATGGAATTGTAGATACCCTTGTCAGTGTTCAGCAACAAATCACAAAGCTTGAAAACCTCAACACTGAATCTGAGCTATCTCATTTTCATCACTTGATCCATGATATCCAAACAAAACTTGAAATTTTACAACAATCAACACCCACTCAGGCAGATATAGCCCTGCTCCAAAATGCTATGCAAAATGTGGCTGATGCTTCTGAATTAAACAATGTAAAATTGGCACTTGAATTTTTGCAAAATACAGTATCAAATCTTCCCACATCACAGGAACTTAAAAATATTAAGAGAGCAGTGAATCGCATATTGAAATCAGAAGATATCAAGAATATCCAAGCAGAGATCAAACATCTCACTCAGACAGTGGCCACTCTACCAACCAATCAACATATTAATGAACTGCATGCCCTGTTTGAGGATATCAGAAGACAGGTCCATGATCTTACTGCTCAAAATTCAAAATTGGCAGTTGTTGAAAATTTGCAACAAATTGTAGCTAATATCAAGCAACAGCTAGGAACCATGGAATCCAATCAAGCAAATGCTCTGTCTGTTTTTGCCACCCAGCTTCAAGAGATTGTGCAACAATACAAGAAACTTATTGTGGACATAAAAATTAAGCCAGGCCATGATGATGTTGTTAGGACCACTCAAATCCAAGACTGGAAAATGTGTAACAGAAGCCATCAGGACAATCATCAATCAGAGTGGAAGATCACCGCGCTATTTGCAAACAGATAATGGCAAAGAATTTTATAATTCTGTGTTCCAACAATTTATTAAAAGCCAGTCAATAAAACATTACTCGAGTTACAGTGACCTCAAAGCCTCAATTGTAGAGAGATTCAACAAAACCCTAAAAAATCTTATGTATAAACAATTTACCCTGCAAGGTAATTATAAATGGATTAATATTCTTCCAGAACTTCTACATAAATATAACAACTCGGTCCATTCCACAATCAACATGAAACCCTCTGAAGTAACTTCATCTGATGAGCAAAAATTGATCAGGACTGTTTATTATCCTAGATACCAGCCAACAACAAGAAAGGCCAAATACAAGGTGGGTGATCAAGTAAGAATCAGCAAATATAAGCACTTATTCAAAAGAGGCTTTACAAGAAACTGGAGCACTGAATTATTTACAGTGGTTCAAGTTAAACCTGGGACCCTTAACACATATATAATAAAAGATCACCGAGGAGAAATTCTCAAAGGCAGATTCTATGAAGAAGAACTCAGCAAAACTAAACAGCCTGACACATATCTCATAGAAAAAATCATTCGCAGAAAAGGCAACAAGTTATTTGTCAAATGGCTAGGTCATCCGGAAAACAGCTGGATCGATGCAGACAAAGTGATAATATGAGCACCTGGGATGTTATAAAAAGGCTGCCAGAACCTGAACAGCAGATTAAGAGAAATGGTAAGTTGCTGCCTGAAAATATTAGATGTCTTATTGTTGGGCCATCGGCTTGTGGTAAAACTACACTAATGGTTGATAATTTTTTATTGGCACCCAACTGGTTAGACTGGAAAAACAGGCACTTGTATGTCTCTTCTAAGAGCTTGGAACAATTAAAATATCAGCAGCTGATGAAGCTATATGATGGATTGGATATTGCCACTTTTGAATCAGATGTTAAGCCACTTCACGAATGTCTCGATAATTCTGTTGTTGTGTTTGATGACATTATACTGGATAATCAAAACAAGGTTAGAAATTTCTTTACACAGGGCCGACACAAAAACATTGATTGCTTCTACCTGGCACAGACTTTTTCTAAAATTCCGAAGCAGCTGATCCGAGATAACAGCAATTTTATATGAGTGTTTCATCAAGATCATACCAACCTCAAACACATACATGATGAATATGTAGGTGGGGACTTGAGCTACAATGATTTTTCCAAGTTTTGCAGCAGGTGCTGGAACCAGGACAGTTATGGGTTTGTCACAATTGATATGACAAGAAAACCCAATAGTGGCAAATACAGAAATAAAATCAACAATTTTCTAGACATTGAAATATAAATAAATAAACATGAAAAGGCCAATAATTGATGATCTTAAGTTAAGAGATTATCTTGTAAAAAGATTTAAGGGATGGAAATCAGAGAACCGAGGAATTTATGAACAACACAAACAAACAGAACAGCCTATCATTGATGCTATTAGTGAATTAGGTAAGAATATCAAAAGTGTTACAGAGCAAAATCAAAATTTGATCACAGAGCTTGTACCTGTAGCTGCAAGGAACATATTAGATTATCCAATCACCCCACTTTCCAGTATTCATACACCTAGTCCTATTGCTCCTAGAAGAATTGAAGCTACTCAGGATCCTATTGAATTGGGTCTTCTTGCACAAAAATATTTAACCACACCTAAAGACAACAAAGATGAGGTGTTTGGCTTATATGCTGACACAGAGCTTGATGGTAGTATCATACATAGAATTGGCAATTTCAGAGTAACATTTATGGGGGATGATCTGATTGTTTATTCAGAATCTCGTCTCGGAGAAAAAGGTGCTTTTGTTAAGTACCCCGGCACACCTGGATTGTGGGAACTGATGACTAGGAAAAGGCCTGGCAGCTATACAGATCAAGATTATGATTATTACAAAGAAATATTAATAAAATCAGATGCTCTATACCAGAACAATGATCCCACACAAAAAAGAGTCAAGTCTAGCAGTGGGGCAAAATACAATAATTTAATCAAGCCCATATGGTCACAGATCAAGACTGGCAGTGGAATCAAACAATACAACACCCTGCCTAAAGAATTTGTGTGGGTTGATGATGTCAGGAAACTTGTAGATAGGTTATTGGTAATAGCTGGGGAGGAAAATGCTGGCAACCACAATTTTTACAATGAAAAGGTTGGAATTATGGACATGATAAGCACAAAATTGTCTAATTTTATAGTGAATGACACTAAGGGGATTGGATATCTTATAAAAATTATTAATACTCTACCACCTAAATTTTGGAATATTTCTGAGGGTCGGGGCCTGGTTAATGACATTATAAACAAGCTGCCATTTGAACTACACATTCCAGGCTATCAGTATTGTGGTCCGGGTACTAAATTGGACCATAGATTAAACAGAAGTGATCCTGGTGTTAATCCTCTAGATGCTGCTTGTAGAGACCATGACATAGCATACAACACACATTCTGATCTTGACAAGAGACATGTTGCAGACAAGAAATTAGAAGAGGCTGCATTTGGTAGATTTGTAAGCAAAGATGCTTCTTTAAGTGAAAAAATAGCAGCATTGGGAACCACCATAGCTATGAGCACCAAACAAAAACTGGGGTGGGGGCTGTGAATATATATATAATAAACCTACAATGAAGGCCAAGGGTGTTATGTATCAAATACCTTATGCAGGTCTTAAATCTCTTAAAACTATTGATAGTCTTTTAACCAAAAAGCAGCGGAAGAAAAAAAAAATCTTGTCTTGCAAAGGGGCATGGTATGAAATTGTTGCTTAGTACCCCCCAATTAAAAAAATTACAGCAATCAAGAAAAAAATCACATGTAGGGGGATTCATATTTACCATTCCTGCCATGTTAGCTGCTGTCGGGGCTGTTGGGAGCTTGGCTGGGGGATCAGCTGCCATAGCAAAAACAGTAATAGATGCCAAGAAGAATAGGGCAGAATTAGATGAGCAGAAGCGCCATAACCTGGCCATGGAGAAAAAAGGCAAAGGTGTTAAGAGAGCCATGAATAAGTTTAAAAAAAACAAGAGCCGCTTACAAACCAAGATATTGAAGCTTTAATCAAGCCACTGGGCATCAAACATTTTAGGGGTGTGTACATGTCTGATTCTTTACCAGAACAACCACTCAACAAAGAGTGTGGCATTGTTAATTTGGATAAGTACAAAAATCAGGGCACTCACTGGATCTGTTATCTTAAATATTTAAACAATGAGGCATTTGTGTTTGATTCATTTGCAGGTGTTCCACCTGAAAATTTAATAAAATATTTAAAATCAGCTAATCTTTATTACAATAATGCCCGTGTTCAAAATTTCAAAGATGTTAATTGTGGACATTTGTGTTTATCTGTTCTCAGATATATGTCTCAAATAAATAAACCATCAATTGAAGATTTTCAAAAAGCCTTGTGGTATTTAAAACATCATGGGGGTATTCCATCTCACCAGCCAAAATTCAATATTGAAACTCAAATTACATGATGACATAGTGTATCCCAAAACTATAGCTCTCAGAGCATTTTATGGCATGTACTTGATCCCTAATATTACACACCACAACAACACAATTGCAGTAGGGGATCAAAAAATTGTCATCACTCCAGGGCAATATAATCTGTCCACTCTAAATGCTCAATTACCCAGAGGTGTAGTGTTAAGTCAAAATTCTGTCACTCACAGAGTAGAGATTGTATCTGCTACAGAAACAGTGGATCTGGGTACTATTGGAGAGCTGCTAGGCTTTGAGAACAACACAAAACTTGAAGCAGGCATCAAACACACTGCTATTAATATACCTAAATTCTTAGCCATAGAGACTCTGAATATTCACTGTAATGTGGCTGAGGGTATGATCACCAAATCAAATGGCATAGGCACTCACAAACAAACCGGCATCATTGCAACATTTAAACCTAATTCTGAATTTATGGAGCCAATCATCTACAATCCATCCCCAACATTATATTTTCCTGTGTGCCATAATAGAACATTATTATATTGAATTGATGGTCACTAAGGAAAAAGAAGAATTAGTTGATTTTGCTGGAGCCACAACAACTGCAATCATAGAGATTAATATTTAAATAAAAATACATACAAGAAGAAAATGGAAAATATTGAGAGTTATGAGCTACAATCATTCCCTCCAAACAGGAGGACATTTGCAAATTTAAATCAACCCAACACAGAAATTGAGGTTGATCTTGATGTTGGGGATAGATTTATACACCCTCACAGAGCAGATCTATACATCAAATTTGATGTTGTAAAGCTCGATGGAACAGATTATCCGGCAAATTCAAATATAAGATTGGTGGATAATTTTGTGCCGCATCTGTTCTCTGAAATTGAGATCAGAAAGCATGGTGTTGTTATAAACAGAGTGGATTATCCCGGCATTACCTCCACAGCTTTGGCCACATTAAAATTATCCAAAACCGAGGCTTCTTACTACAAAATAGGTGGATTTGAGGCTGGTGATAAAATTATATCTAAGAACCACACAGTGCTGTTCCCCATGCGCCTGTTGCCAGGATTCTTCTCAGATTACAAAGATATTATGTGGAAGGGTGGTTTAAGAATTACATTTAGAAGAGCTGCCAATGATAATAATGCTTTGATGAGGTACAGCGCATTAAACCCTACAGGAGAAGCTCTGCCTAATACCCTACCTGATGCAGGCAAATGCATTATTCAGACTATGGAGCTAAGAATCCCTGTTGTTGAATATGAGGCCAGTTATGCTCTTAAATACAAAGCTGATATAATAAAAAATCCACAGATTCCTCTGCAATTTTATACATATCAATGTGTACAGAAGCCCGCATCTGGTACTTATTATGAGTTTGATGCTACAAATTCATTCTCCAGTATACAATATGACATGCCGGATTTTGTGGTGGTACTGTTTCAGACTTGGAGACACAATAATCAGGAAAAAAATTCAAGTAAATTTGATAACTGCAACAACAAGAATATATATCTTAAAAATGGCAGAATTGAGGTATTTCCTAGAGAAAATTATAATTTAGACATTTCCAAGGATGATTTCCTCAAATTATATGAGGCATTTTCATCATACAAAAGAGTCACCACTGGCAATACTGACATGTATTACACACCAGATGAATTCAAAGCACAGAGACCCATGTTTGTAATCAACACTTCAAAAAGAAAACAAGTTGTGGTGAATGACAGGACAAACATTAAAATTATCTGTGAATTCCATGAGGCATTACCTGATGACACCATATGTAGTGTTATTCTCATAGGTGAAAAATCATATGTTTATGATGTAAGAAATGAGAGAGTCACAGAGCAATTCTAGAGGTCCGATTCAAACACAGAGGCCCTTTGATTATAAAACAATAATACCAACACTTTGCTGTCAGGGAGGCCTAGGGGCCTCTTAATTTTAAAACATATAAGCCATGGAACTATGTACACAGCACATCTGCATATTGCAGGAAAGCTGATATCAAACAGCACTTCTGCTAGTAGCAGGAAAGCTTTTATATATATTACTTACCCAAATTTAACAGCACATCTGCTCGTGGCAGGAAAGCTCATATAAAACAGCACATCTGCATATTGCAGGGAAGCTAAAAAACACAGCACATCTGCTCGTGGCAGGGAAGCTAAAAAACGCAGCACATCTGCTCGTGGCAGGGAAGCTAAAAACCACAGCACATCTGCTCGTGGCAGAGAAGCTAAAAAACACAGCACATCTGCTCGTGGCAGGGAAGCTAAAAAACACAGCACATCTGCTCGTGGCAGGGAAGCTAAAAAACACAGCACATCTGCTCGTGGCAGGGAAGCTAAAAAACACAGCACATCTGCTCGTGGCAGGGAAGCTAAAAAACACAGCACATCTGCTCGTGGCAGGGAAGCTAAAAAACACAGCACATCTGCTCGTGGCAGGGAAGCTAAAAAACACAGCACATCTGCTCGTGGCAGGGAAGCTAAAAAACACAGCACATCTGCTCGTGGCAGGGAAGCTAAAAAACACAGCACATCTGCTCGTGGCAGGGATATAGAAATATGCAATGAATATTTCTGTAAGTTACACACAGACTCGGGGCTTATATTATTGCGACAAGACCAAACCTAAATGCAATTCAGTTTGTATGATAATATCCAAGAAGCCAATATAATTATTACTAGGAATTTCCTCAATATGATGGATAGCAAGTAATTTTCCCTGAAAGGGTGCACAGTGTAGATAAGAATTTTCTCTTTGAGTCCCATGATAAATGACATGTAATTTCCCTCTGAAAAAGCATAGTGCAGGTTATGCCAGCAGATAAAATCTCCCAGGCATACAGAAAGAAGCCATTACTAATTTCTCTTTGATGATGGATAATATGTTATTTCTCTCTGAAAAGACACAATATAGATTATATCTGCTGGCATACAACTCCCGGGCATGCAATAATTTATTGCTGGCCGAAACATGGGACTGATCAAAAGATTATAAAAACATGGAAACAATAAATTATGTTTGTCCGCCTCTCTCCCATTGTATTGATCAGGCAATTTTGCCTGCATAGGAGTTAATGGCTGAGCTGGTGCTTTTATACCCAAACAACAGCAAAACCTAGGCTTGGGTGATCCCGAAATATAAAATAATTTTGCTTTTTTATGCTGTTGTATAACACTTTTACCAGGTTTCAGATCTGGGAGCTATCAACTAGCAATAATTATTCTCAAAATCTCACATATGGAGATATTATTTTGCCACATATATTTCAATCTCATATTTTATCAGGATTCAAACCCGAGCCTCCCGATTACAAAGCAACAATATTAACATTTTGCCATCAGGGGAGGCTTCACATTTTATCAGGATTGAAACCCAGAGGCCTCCTGATTACAAGGCAATAAAAACCATGGGGTTATGCACCACACTCCACTGGGCCTCAGAACCCAGTAGCTATAAGCTTTATATTAATATACATGGCAGAATCAATCTGAGGGGGGGGGGGGGTCACCATTTCTATACTAGAATTCAATTCCTGGGATTTTGACAGAAAAACACACTATAAGCAATAAGATCATATGGGAACTTGGCATAGTTTTAAGTATAAGCAAATCTGTCTGAGGGGCTTCACCCTTTCTACACTAGAATTCAAAATTCTTAAAATTAAGAGCATATCACACTGGAAGAATTGGGGTATAGGCCCCTCTTGGCATTGTTTTAAGTGTAAGCAAATCGGATTGTTCAATCAAATAGCCTCTCCTTTTCTATGCTATAAGTGTCCTTATAGTAGGGCCAATACAACTACTGACACTATTTTAAAATGTCCATATATTTTATCACTTATTGATCAACTGTCTTTTGCTTTTCGTTGCTATGCTCAAAATAAGTATAGAAATTTATACATCGCAATTTCACATTATCACGTTTAGGAACATAACAAAATAGTAATTGATAACAACCTAAATATCATAATGCATGTTAAACACAAAATTAAACAATAAATAATAAATGAAATAAATGAACGTCTTTGGGTCAGTCACAAGTTGGAGGTCAACATTTTTCAGTACGTAACAATTCTAAAACGTCTTCTCCTAGGAATAGTTGTAGCTGAAGACGAATGACCGGGTAGCCTAGAGTTGACGTAGCTAACTTAAGATGTCGTAATATTGTTAAGTATTTTTAATTTGCATTTTTCCTTGTGCAACACAAGTAAAAGAGGGAATCAGAACAGATAGGTCGACATACGGAACATGGGAATTGCGGGGATATTTTACATTTTTTTGTATGTAAAGGGGATTGTAAGTATGCAAGGTTAACGAATTGTGACTTGTAGTTTCTATAGTTCGGTTGTATAAGATGCAAGGGGTCCGTACGAGACTTGAAATAGTTGTGCAGTTAAATAAGAGGATATAATATAAATAAGGCGTATTCAACTGTACGCGTATTCCTGCATATGGAGAAAGGCTTCATGGAGGTAGTCGAATTGTGACTTATAGTTCCTATAACTTGATTGTATATGCATTTGGTGTTTTTGTAGAAATAGAAAAATCGTATAGGAGGTTACAGAATTCGGACTTACAATAATTATAATTTGACTGTATACGTAATTACATGTTCTTGCAAGCAATCGTGTAGGTAAGTATTAAATAAAAGGGAACGTTGCAGAACACATATTAGCTCTAGGTCACATCAGGCCCCATTGATCTGTGGGCTGTAGTATATATAGGTGGCAAGCGATCTTGATGCTCTTGGTAGCCGTCGATATAAGGCGCTGGCGCGAAAATGTATACATATGGGTAATGTGACAGTATGCATATTAATTCTAGGTCTCATCAGTCCTTCCCGACATGTAGCCTGTACTATATAGAGTTAGCAAGCGTAAAATGTAATTTTAGATAAGTACAATCTACAAGGAGCACCTGTCTGATGTAACCCCTGTCACTCTCTCTTTGCTTCCAACTTGCCACTGGACCGTTAGGTATATACGGTTGGTTAACGAGCCGACTACCTCTGCCTTTATTTGTAACACATTTTATAGTGAACATATAGTTAGATCTGTTTGTATGCTAATTGATAGCCGTCAGGTCATATATGAATATATTCTGCAATACCGATGACACAGCCATAATGTTAATGCTTCTAAGTGTAGTCCAGATAAAATAACACGAAAACACACACATGCCACAGAAAAATGGTTATCAACCTCACATCACGAGACAGTCGTTTGCATGATATATTTGTTTAGTTGTATGTAAAATCATTTTGATTGCACAATCCCTGTCTTTTCCCAGCCATCTTCAAATTATCGTCCAATGCCCATGGAACCTTCTAGATCCCAGGTGAATCGAAAGTATTTAAATCGAAATGTGAATTCCTTTTTCTGGCCTCCCCCTTCCTCCTTCGCATGCACTGTCGCTAATATTGAAATATGTGGAAACACACCTCTATGATCACAAAAAACATCCATTCATTGCCAGATTGTACAACTACATGGGTCAAGGTTCATTACTTTGAAATAAGCTTCGTCCATCTTATGCCAGGGACTGCATATTTTGTTTACAGTTTATAGTGGGATCATATACCAGGTGGTTATAATTAAAGTGACAGTGTTCAGAGTAGTACAGCACGGGCTATAATGAGAGTAGCAGTCTGAAACGTTGTAGATATGCTAAAAAAGCAATGCGCTCGCGAATTATGCAAAAAAAAGTTTAAATTCTCGCCACCAGGGTAAAGAATGGTAAGCAGTCAAAACGTGGTATAGTTACAGGAAAAAAACAGGAAAGATCACAAACACGAGAACAATTGTTCTGTCATGTTCATTAGGAACTATGGTTACAAGAACGGTTCTATATGGCCTCCCAATTCAGCAACATGCTGCATTCGTAACACGGCATGGTCGATGTTTGCTCGCAGCATGTGTGGGGAAATCTGAGCGACATGTCGTTGTATGCTAGCCTTCAGATCAGGCAGAGACCGGACATGTCCATGAAAGACATGATGTTTTAAATATCCCCACAGCCAGACGTCACATGGATTAAGATCGGGGGATCTGGATTCCATACATCTGGAAACTGCCTAGAGATGATGCGGTCATTAGTGAAGGTTTCTCGCAGCAAATCTCTCATGTTGCGAGCGACATGTGGTGTTGCCCCATCTTGCTTGAAAATAGTTGTGTGTTCACAGTTCCGTTCTTGCAAAGCTCGAATCGCGTGTTGCACAAGCTGGTTCCTATAACGTGCAGATGTCAATGCACACCTAACAGGCTCTCAAAGTGTCATCTCTTCAAAGAAAAACGGACGAAGAATGAAGGAGCTAGTGAACTCACACCAAGCAGTCACGTAAACTGAGTGCAGTTCTGAGTATTCACTACACCGTCCAGAGTGAAATGTGCCTCGTCAGTCCACAGAATATTCCCCGGTCACATGTCATCCACTTTCATGTATGCCAAAAACTAGCAGTGCACGGTCTTTCTTCAAAATAGCCATTGCTTTTACACGGAAAAATTCAAACGTTTAATGTTTGGCGAACATTCACATCACTAAATGAAGAAACAAGCAACAAGCGTCACCAACAACAACCAGGGAGCTAAAATAATGGGTAGGCAATGTCACCGACTTTGACGTCAGAGTTACGGAAAATTCCACGTTTTGACTGCTTGCAGGGCCATTTTTTACCCTGGTGGCGAGAATTGGAACTATTTTTTTTTTTAATTATTCGCGAGCGCATTGCTTCATTAGCATATCTACGAAGTTTCAGACTGCTACTCCCATTATAGCCAGTGCTGTACCACTCTGAACACTGTCGTCACTTTATTTATAACTACCTGGTACCTTCACCAAATATCAAACTCGAGACACCTTTTTTTAATTGCAAGTCAGCACAGATTATAACTCATAAGTAGGTCTGTTTAAAGAAAAGAATCTTCAGGCCATATAAAATTACCTTTGTGACATACATGCTAAAGTATACCTTTCTTGCTGTCCCTGATGGATGTTTAACATAACAGGATTCGAATCCCTGAGGAGCCGGAGACTGAGATTTTCGCATTTCACATTTCAAACAATATCGTTTTTACAATAATACCCTCGCTAGAAATCACAGTGCAGTAAATATCAATTTTATCAATATTTTAAGCTATGCAATAATGTTGGACATCAGCTAATTATCATGGCGTTATATTTGTGTCCATGTTCGAGAATAGTCTTCATATGCACAGCCAACTCACTCTTGCAATGTGATATCCGATGCAATATAATACAAACACCTGTGGAAGGTTCTCGACTATTCGTAGAAGAGAAAGTACACGTCAGAGTTATGCAGAAGATAGGAGGAGAGGTGAATTGCGCGTTAGGTTACTGGGGACACGCAAAATTCCATAAGAGAATTTACAGTCTTAAACCACTATGCTCTGCACCTACAATCAAAAACCTGTGGTTATTTTATTATAGGTTAGGCGATCTCCATCTCTAAACAAACAAAGAAATTAGATTTTGTTGGGAGAGAAATGGGAGTAAGTGTGTTTGTCTGTTAATTTTTAGTTTATTTTGTAAAGTAGGGGGTGAGTGAAATAGTTTATGCATATTAGCTTCTTGAACCTGGTATATGTGTGAAAATGTATATAAACTATCTACCTCTATCCGTTTTATTTCCATTAGATTCTCATACAAATGTTGCTAATGAAAAACTGTTCAAGGTAATACTTTTACGTGAGGTACGTTGACATACTCTGCTAGGGTTTATTGTGTACGTATGTTTCCAGCTTCTAGCTGTAGAATATTAGCTTGAACCTATAGAACAAAACATATTTCAAAAAGTTAAGTTTGTTAGCACTGCTCGTCAAACGTAGCCAAACAGTTTTGCAACTGTAGGTTAATTTTCCCCTTCATAAGATATAAAAAAAATGGAAGAGGTGAGTGGCTTATACTCTATCTGGAAGGCTTGGACTGTGTGTTTGTGTTCTTGGCTTATATTGTAGATAAATTACTTTGCAATAGATCTTGTGTGTTGGCAACCGCCAGCCCTTACAAGTTACAGCAGCCTTACTCTATAAGGAATAGTGTGTGTGGGTGAGTGGGCAATATTAGTTTAGTTCACGATAGATCTTGCATGGATCTGTCTACCTTGCAGGCCCACTTTCTGCCTTTCAGTCACAGCTGATTTATTCTGTAAAGCTGCATGCGCGTGTGAGTGATGTAAGTATAATTTACAATACATCACACTTGGATCTGTCGAGACAAATCTGAGCCGTCCACCACTTTCTTTCATCAATCAGAACCAAGTGCCACTGAGCAGCATTTTTGATACAGCGAGAAAGGCTACAGTGTACTCGGCTCTCTCTCCCCGAGCCAGGACGAGTTGAGAACTCGCTTTTTGCGCATGAATTCCCCCAATTTCACCCTTGAAACGGATAGGAATTCCCCTAATAGAACTGAAATACCTTGCAAAAACAGGGACTTTGAAGCAAATCGTCTTGAAATGGAAGCTACCATTGGACAACTACTAATATTTTCACCTTTTATGTAATTGTAAGAATTTCGTGTTAGAATATGGGATACAGGAACGTCAAAAGATCCTTAAATTCACATGTTTTATTGTTTGAAGGAACATTTTTATATACTCATGCATGCAGCAAAGCTTACCTTCAAATTTTTCAACGCTTGTATTTTTTTTAAACAAATTGGAAAGGGTGCAATAGAAAATTTATAAATTCTTTGAAATCTTAATACAAGGTTTGATTTCTATGATAGAATTTTATTTTTAAGTAAGATAATAAAATGACCAAATAAAATAATGAAAACAGTGATTTTCGTCAGTAAGTGTTGGAACATTGCTGGTCCATTTACATTAGGAGTCTCTCTTTTGCAGATTGTACTTACCTAAAGGTATTTAGAATGCTACGAACAAGACATCATACACCCCTCTCTCCCGGTAGAGAAATAGAATCAACAAAAAAATAACCTATTACGAACATTTATTGTCATTTTAAGCAGAGTAACGGCTGTTAATTATCGCAAGTTTGTTTTAGGAACATGTTAACTTTAAACCCAATAAGTGTTTTTGGGGGAAACACTTTGAGGAAAGATGTCTCTTTGGCCCCGCCACCTACAAAAATGGCTTGCTTACTCTTCCCTCGAAGCATCTTCTGGACATCCATATCAGGTAGCCTTTCTTTCTGATGAAATATTATGATAACAAAATGTACCGGAAAGGTCCTACCAATGTTGGCTACGCGAGATATCATGTGCTGGTTAATACGAAATATAGACTGAATCATTCTCCAGTTGCTGCGTTAATTCCTGATCTCACAAGGAAAATTTCACTACACTCGAAAGAACGGCATAAGTGCAGACTGTATTTGAAAATGTTAACTACAGTGTTTGGATTTCAGCTTGGATATAGAAAATACTCTTTTTTCTCCTTTTTTTAAATGGAACAGCAGAGACCCCAGAACATACAACCTTAATGACAATGAAGTTCGACCAGTCACAAATATAGGAGTGCGTTGTGAAAGAAGGAGAACACATGCATATGCTGAACATATTTTATTCAGCAGGCTACATGGAACAAAGGAAAACATAAATTTCCGCTGCAACGCAGCATTGTATGGTGTCCACACAAAATAAAACATTTTCGTCCATCTACACGTGACATTGAAGTTCGACCACTGTTAGAGGGGATCCTGTTTACCATGGTGTGACGCCGCCCCGTCGGCGAATAACTGTGGCAATGCGTCGGGGCATGCTGCGGACGAGTCGTTCAAGGTATTCCACATCGATGCGGTGCCATTCCTCCTGTAGGCAGGCGATAAGAGCAGCCACTGTCGTGGGTCCCCTCTGTTGCACACGTCGCTTAAGAATGGGCGAGAGGTCGGGACTCAATGGTGGTTATGGCAGAGTTCGCACGTGATGGCGAGTCAACCATTCTCTTGTCAGCCGCGCTGTATGAGGCCTGGCATTGTCGTGTTGAAAGATGAGACGCCGCCTGTGGAACAGGTGCCTTCGCACTGTGGGAAGATGCCGCTCCAGTATGCGTGTATAGGCGTGTGCATTCACAATGCCCTCACGGACGTGTAGTGGGCCAACCCCAGATGCCGTCATGCATCCCCATACCATCACTGACGCAGGTTTCTGTACCTGACGTGCATAACATTTTGCTTCATTTTGTTCCTCCTTTCGACAAATGACTGTTTTCCGTATTTTCCCGTACGCAACATTGAAAATGGATTAGTCCGTCCACAAAACCCTGTTCCACTGCCGAAATGTCCATCCCCGGTACATTCGTGCCCACCGTAGTCGATTGCCTTTGTTCAACATGGAAAGGAATGGTTTACGTTTCGCCTTGTACACTCGGTAACCGCATCGCTGTAGGTAACGGCGAATGGTTCTGGTTGATACTTCAATGTGAAAGCGTTCTCGAGTCCACAGTCGTAATTCGGCCACAGAAACATGATTGTTGGTCTGGATATAGCGCCTAAATATCCGTAGGTCACGCACGCTCAGCAGGCGTTTTCGACCGGGGGCCTTACCTGGCTCTGTAGAACCCGTATTTTGGTGGTGTTTGATGATGCAGTGGACGGTTGACTTGGGTAAGTTCAGTTGGCGCCCTATTTCCCGTTCACTGAGTCCATCCCGTTGCAACTCCACCACTCTTCTCCTCACGGTGTTGTCAATAGGTTTGCCCCTGGCCATGGTGATGATGCACTGCGGTTCCTCGGTGCACAGCACGCGCTTATATACGGCGGACTCCCTTATCGTGTCCGTGACGTCATGCTTCCGTCGAATGCGCCACTATCTGGAATTTCCCGTATGGGTCTGGTTCCTGGTCGAAGTTCAATGTCACGCGTATATTTCCCCGTTTTCGTTCTTTACGTGACCTTGGGTGCAACATGCTGGGATCACGATTCTTGCCTGCTCACACGCCTCCTCTTACAGACATGCGTCACTTCTGCGGGTCACCCATTCCACCGCCTATGCCTCTGTGCATTTAATCACGTATTCCTTTCTGTTCGAACTTCATTGTCACCAAGGTTGTATTTTAAAAGTAGT
The DNA here is from genome assembly GCF_977018435.1 of Lepisma saccharinum. Lineage (NCBI taxonomy): Eukaryota > Metazoa > Arthropoda > Insecta > Zygentoma > Lepismatidae > Lepisma > Lepisma saccharinum. Next base: position 32,801 of record NW_028143589.1, read on the forward strand.
GAATTTCGTCAAAGATAATACCTTTTTTCTGTATTAATTTGATCATATTATCATTCTTGCACATAACGTTATGACTAATAAAAACTTCTTGAAAACCATGGACCATAAAAAAAGCATTCTGTAATCTCAGAAACGAGTTTCCACATGTACGTGACTCAAACGTTAAAGAGTTTGTACTTGTGGTATCTACAGATTTGCAAGCTGTTTAAGAATTTACACTTCGATCAAGTACTTCGTGGTAATGAAACAAAAGTTGCGCTGCTTTCATGATGGCAGCAAAAAAAATGCCTGGAAATCAACAAAGCTGAGAGTTAGAAAGATGCAGTACAAAGTATGTTGTAATGTCATGAAAAAACATCGGATGGAACGCATCTTTGGAAATTCGTTTCTTGCACTCCCTTCTTAACTTCTCCTTCAACAGTTGTAGATCTGTCAGTCATGAACATAGATTGAGTTAGTATCAGGTTATTGCAGGCGTAGAGAAACACTAACAAGGATAATGTAGCACATCAACAATGCTAGGAGCCTATTTTTGGAATCCTACACGAGAAGCGCATAATGGTGTAAACACAAATAGTGCAATGAAGCGTCGTACAAACGAGTTTACAGTGATACAAAATGTTCATTATAATTTAGTTATATTGACACCGTGTTGCAAATATGTCTATTTTATACGTACATAATGTTCTTCATTAAAGTAAATTTATCTTGATTATCTGGAACAATCAAAGGTTTTAATTGTCACGTTCAAACTAAACATATCTTAAATATTAAGAAAGTTTTTTTTCCTCTCGGAAAGAAACCAAACTTTAAAAATTGTTGACCATTTGTATCCAATAGCAATTAGAAAAAAATGTGAGCCTTATAGCTATAAATATATTCCATATATGATTTCAAATTCAAGAAAATATTTAATCTTTATTTGGATGTTAGAATACTAACGAATTTAAACATCTCTTAACAGTACTAATCTTCTTGAGAAGTCAAAGGTGAGAATTTCCTTTGCAGCTTCCGAAGACTTCATGTATGCAACTAAATCCAAGGAGACAATAGACATCGTAGGTAAGAATGAAGGTTGTTTGATCTCTTGCACATTTAGTTCTGTTTCATGTGATGTGTCAAAATTGCAAGTAAACTTTTGAACTTACTTTATTGAAACAACTGCTGAATTATGGAGGAAAACGAACGGTTTGTGCTTGTATGTCTTTTTAAGCTTAGTTTTTACATCTCCGCCGATAGGCGACACTGAAATTACCCACATTACACATTTCACACAGTGTTTTGTTAAATATTTTTGTCCCAAGATCACCTCACCTTATTCCATGTGACTTATTTTGGTGGGATTTCATTAAAGTCAAGGAGTTTGCTTCGCCGTGGCGTCCGCGTGGGGAGCTTAAGGGGCTCCAACTCCCCCCCTTTTTATAGAAAATACAAAAATCAAATAGAGGAAGCAATGAAGTAAAAAGAAAATCTTATTATTACACTGGATAACCATTTAAGATTTGAATAGATTTTAAAACGAATTTTTAAAATGGTATTTGGTGCTCATATCTAATGGAAATAGAACACCAACAATGGAATATCAACGAAATTGATTTTTGGCGATGCATTCTATGATCTTATCTCACTCTGCTTATTAAAATGTGTGTTGCATTTTCTTTGTAGATGATAAATGCGTTAACTAGTAACTCACACATGATTTCGCTTACAATAAAGTTCACGTAATATGCGACTATAAAACACACTTTCTTAATCAACTAAATGCCATGTGTGTGCATTTAATAGGACGTCATGCGAATATAAATGTAAGTCTTCAAAACAGTTAATTACGTATATTGGTCCCCAAAAGATGGAAACAAATACTTTCGAACGCATGGTCTAATCTAGCTTCTGAACTAGAGACCTCCTACACGGAGAATCAATCGTGTTCAATGTGTGAAAAGTAACCATGTAAATTTTTGCTTTGCTATTAGAACCGAAGGATTTGTTGTCGCGCATTACTAGTGTGTCAAATGTTTTACAAATACTTCAAACCTGAGCCTACCACGAGTCCTACAATGTCGTCACTGTACACCGTAGCCATAAATTGCGTAACGTAAGCAAAGTATGTAGGAATTGTGAACGTATTTTACAAGGGACTTGGAATAAAATAATCCTTGGTTGAGATGTGTTATATTCAGAAATTTGATGATTCAAGACAAGGAAAGTATCCATCTTATCGCCCCTTAAAATCACACCGTCCATTAAAACGAATAGAGGCAAGTTTGTTCGCTACTTTTCCAAAGAAAAAAATCTGATTTTCTATACAATCAGATTCAAGATGAGCGAAAAACGAGATCTAGACTTTGAAATATTTCGGAAATATCTGTCTTTAAAATAACCCCAAATTCTAAAAGAAATAACACGTGTTGACTTAAAGTTTGGACTATAAATGCGGAAAACCGTGTGTGATCTTCTAATAATGAATGTTCCATACCCCAATATATATACATGGTGCTGCAAAATACCTGTTACACCGCTTGGGAAGTGATTCGATAAGTAAAAACAAGGAAAAAATGCCATGTAAAAAACTGTCGAAATCGGCACTGTTTTCTAGTGAAACGTCCGAAAATTGCTTTACACCACATGTGAACCAAAATAACTCAAGAAGGAAGAAATATATCAATGTCGGATTAAAAAATACAAAGAAAGTAGTACCTGACGAATACATTGGTGTAGTAATTGAGGGCCAGTGTCAATTTCACAAGGGGACTCTGAAAGAAAGTGGGGTATCCCCTGATGGAAAATGCAGGAAATTTACCACAATTTTCTACGTAATGTTGAGATCGGAATGTAGCCATTAAAAATGAAAAAAAGAAAATAACTACAAATCTCTTGTTGCACACGTTTCAGATTGCGGTACGAAGAAGAAAATAAACCAATTTGTCACATGTCCCACTGCTGATGGGACATCATCCCAAATGGAAAAAAATTCGGGAAAACCAGGAAAAAAAGGTTTTCAATCTCCTAATGTTGACACACTACTGTCCAGTACGAAAACCAAAAGTAAAACAATTGCCACATGTAGTCAAGTCTGTACATACTACAAGAGAACTCCCCAAAGAATGTGGGTAATCGTAGAAGGAATGAAGAAGAATGGTGAGAAAACACACACAATGACATGTAACATTTCCAGGCACAGCACATGTTAAAGGTATTCCCCTGAGAAGCACACAACCTCCGCACATACAGATCGAAGGTATGTAGTACAGTGATCTCAATCATCTTCACTCGAACCTTTCAGTAAAGAACACTATACGTGCTGATTGTGTCTCACAAACATCGAAATACTCAGAAACGTTGTTGAAAACGTCCTCCATTGCCTTCAAGACAAAGATGCCATCGGTGAAGCACTGATCGTCTGGTACGCGCACATACATCTGGCATGTCACCAATTGTCCCAGTAGCGGCACTAACACGAGCAACGAGGTCCTCAGCACTTTCCACAGGGGTTTCATACACGGGCCTTTTTTTTCTCCGCACACAAATAAATCCACAGGCGTGAGGTCAGGGGAGCGAGGTGGCCACGGTGAAGTTCCATAACTGCCAATCGAAACGATAGCCTAAAATATCGCTCAGTAACTACCTTGCTCCCTGTCGTAATGCGCGGGGGTTGTTGAAACCAGATGCGTCGCCTAACTGCCTGTGGCACGTTTTCCAAAAGTTCAGGTAATATGTCATCTAGAAACCACCGATAATTCCCACCACACAAAGTAGAGGGCAAAATGTAAAGGCATGTCTTCCCGATGACGCAGTGGTATCGTCGTTGCGTTTAATCAAGGGGTCTTGGGTTCGATACTCGGTGGAGGCACATAGTGGTTCGGATTCCACCTTAAATTGTAGGTCCAGTTTGAATCATCCTTACTGTGCATAAAGTGGACTTAAAACCCAAATCAATCCAATCCAAAAATGTAAAGACCTATCAAGTGGTCACCTACTACGCCACACCTAACATTCACTGAAATCCTATGTTGATGATCGCGCACAATAATAGAAAGCGGATTCTAAATATCGCAGACGTGGCTGTTGTAACTATTGAACTTGGAACATTGGATAGCATTGCCTAATCGGTCCACAAAATAGTTTCTGTACGTACACAGGAATTCGAAAGAAACGCCCCCCCTTACGGTTATGCAACCCGGAATTTTATATCGTCTAGTTTCGCCTGGTAGAGTAGTTCCCGAGAAGAGCAGTGTTTCCAAACCTATAACTGTAGCGTTTCCAACCCTGTATTGGTTGGTTGGTTGTTGATTTGGTGCTTTAAGTCCACAATACACAGTATGACTAATCGGGACTGGACCTACAGTTTAAAGTGGGATCCGAACCCCTTTGTGCCTCCACCGGGACCCCTTGATTACAAGGCGACGACGTTACCACTGCGCCATCCAAGCCTGTATTGCTTCGTAGAAGACGAAACCTTCACGTAAACTTCTTCATTCGTGAGTTACATTTGGTTTACAGACTCACATTACAGGACACTCTTTTCCTGCATTGCATGTGTTCTGGAGCATTTATTTTTCCTTCTGCGGAGAAAATTCTGTTATTATTTTACATCTTATTTTTCGCAGCTTCTCTACCATTTATTGGCTAATCGCAACAATGAGGATAAATGATGACTCCATGAAATTGATAAGAGGACAGTCATAAAGAAACCATGGGGGCTAGATTCATATTATTATTATTACTAGTATTATCTTTCTTTTTTTACTTTACTTTTGGCTAATCGCAACGATGAGGATTAGTGTATGATAAAATGCATGAAGGAACACTCATAAACAATCATACCCAGGCCGGGACTCCAACCCGGGAATTTCGGCAGCGAGATCAAAAGCCGACGGCTTACCACGCTCGGGCACAGCGGCGGCCAATTATTATTAGTGATATTGTCTTAAGTAGTGTATTTTTCCACCATATTCTTTCATACAATAATGAAACGGATGAAAACTAAAATGTTAAAATATCTGCCTACGTTTTTTTTCTGTTTTTTTTTCCCTTCCTTTTTTGCAATATGAACACCTACTGCACGAAGCCAAATTGTGGGAATACGAAACAGAACCAAGTTAACATATCTTGAGAGTGGAAAGTGTTAATACAAAATCTAGAAAAGAGTCATTTAACAGTAGCCTGATTGCTTTTCCATTTGTTGTATGGGAAGAATTGTGTGAAATGTGTGCGTAGTGGCAGGCAAAAGAGAATACAAAGATCGAATAGAGAGGCAACACTGTCACTGTTCTGCACTGCACAGACAACGCGTCTCTTCGAGTGGGCGGGGCACTGTGGGTGCGAGCGAGCTGCTGTTGCTTCTGCAAAAAGAACACTCACAAACAACTGAATGACGCTCCGCTTAAAATCTAGTCAATCGAGAAATAATTTGTTGAGGAAGTGAATTGAAATATAAACGCCAGAATTTGGTCTAAGCCACCTACCTTCTCCCACCTTAAAAATTCTTGGGTGACAGGCTACAAACTATACTAAAACTGAATTACATACAATATTTTAAGACTCAAAGTGACGTGACCTAGAACGTAGTGAAAAATCACTGTAATGACGTAATTCAACGTAATGACGATAAAATGAAGGTAGGAAAATGGATGTGCTAGAAAGTTTTACATACACACACACAGATAGTTAGTTCCGTGTAGAAGATATTTCTTCACATTTTTCTCACCTTGGCTTTGCTTGAATTCACGAAACTGTAAAGCCATGAACTCGTTAACACCCTATAATCACGGAGTTCCAGGTTCGATTCCTGATGGAGACACAACTGCCTAGTGGTTCGGATCCAACTTTCAACTGTAGGTCCCACTTCGGGTAGTCTTTTTGAGCATGAAATGGAATTAAAACAAAATTGGAACACGGCAACCCTTCACAACACACGCGCAGAGGCCGTTGAACTTAATGACTGACAACTATTATATACATCGAACTTTCAGCGAAGCTGGAATAAGGTCTATTTGTCATGCCAAATAGTGTGAATTTTCAGTCTCGTGGTGCATTCTATACGAAGTGCACGCAAGTTATCTAAAAAAAAATCAAATGTGAGTGTGAGTCGAGCTATGTTTAATTCAATAAGACTCTTAACTTCAAACATATTTTGCTCTATAGCTGTCGATTTGGAATGGGCATCTAAGATTGGTTGCTTAGCGGACCGGATTTGGAAAAAATCACGGACTGTCATAGTTCCAATTACACTACAGACATAGAAAAAATTGTTCGCATGAATATGAGAGAAGAGGTGATCTCTTGAATGTCTCGAAATATATAGATAGAATATATAGTCAATCAAAAAGAAAAACAATGGATAATGTCCAATTAAGTCGAAACGCTGTTTGAGCCAGTGTTCATTCACAGAGCAGAAGGGTTATTTTGACAAAATCCTGTTTCCCTGCTGGCTGCTTCGGGGAGAAGGCCTTTGTAACGTTGTCGCTTCTTGCCCAAGCGGTAGGCCTAATTCGTTGTTTGGCCACGAGTTCCTTCGTAGGTAAACGCGGCTACAGAGGATCACTGCCATAAAGGTGGTTCCCGCGGTGGCTGAAAGAGCGACGGGAATTTAAAGAACCATTGTCACTAACTTCAGACAAACATCTAATAATTTCCTTAGGTTTCGAAGCTGATCCGAAGGGACAACAAATACCAGAAAAACGACATGAATTAAATGATCGGTTGATCGTCCTTCTGTTGATGGATGGCAATTCATATTAACAATAATAATCGTAAGCTTATCATTAAAGAGTCAACAATCAAAGCTAATACGCATCTATTGATCAGAAATTACTAGAGTGTTAAAGTTGTTTTTGTATCTTTGTTATGTTAACCCGCTCTTCTGCCACTTTCGGCTAATGAGGATGAGTGACGATTGGATTAAATTGACACCATGATACCAATACTGAAGCCGTGGCTCGAACCCGGAAATTTCGTGGCATCGGAAGTGGACCATTTAACGCGCTTGGCCACCAAAGAGAACCGGTTCTGAGGCCAAGCGCGGTTAGTGGTGGACTAACGATCCAGACACCGAATGTTCCGGGTTCGAGTCCCGCCCGGACCTTTGTCAATTTCTTAATCTTCAGAAATCCCTTCGCAATCTAAGACATAACACTTTATCAAAACTTCTTTTCCCTCCCCTCCACCTCAAATTTCATACTCAATCTTCCCAACAAAATTTCCATGCCAATTTTAGACATCCAGTTGATATTGCTCCCTCCAGAAAAGCAATCTAAGACGTAATAGTAATACACATGAGTTGGGATTCCCTGCCAGTAGTGTAATTGATGATACTACTGGGTCGATAAAGTATGAACCCCCCTCAGGCAGATTTGGCTACACTTAAAACAAGCTCAACATGCCCATATGAGTTTTTTGCTCAAGTGTGGAACCCTGTCTAATCCAAGATTTTTGTAAAAATGCCCTCGGCAATTTCCTGTGAAAGCATGACCCCCCTCAGATTGATTTGCCTACACTTATAAAAGGCACTTCTGTGAGATTGTTGTCCATAAATTTGTTAAAAATATGCCCCTCTTGATATTTATTTTGGCTACACTTAAAACTAGGCCAAGATGCTCATAAGAGCTACCCACATACACCCACACACACCCACACCCACCCACACCCACCCACACCCACACATATTTACTTCCGGTCCACTTCCGGTGCACTTCCGGTTCACTTCCGGTCCACTTCCGGTCCACTTCCGGTTCACTTCCGGTCCACTTCCGGTTTGCCTACTTCCGGTTTGCCTACTTCCGGTCCACTTGTGGCCTATTTCTGGTTTATTTATATTGCATCATGTTTTGCAACAAATTATTACCCAATATTAAGCAATAAATTATTAGACATGTGTTGTTTTCTGATTGGTTGGTTATGACATAATGTGATGATGTGTTATATTCTGATTGGCTTATTGTTTCAGATGCTTTCAATGCGGTCTGTGCTTAGGCTATATAAAGAGATTTTGCATTGCATATCAGCCAGTATTGTGAGAGTTGTTGAAGAGTAAGGGTGTGTTGTTGCAGTGCTGCTCATATTTTTTTAAACACAAAAATATTGCAAATTTATATAAATTGAATTACAAATCTATTTGATTTAATAGACAGAATTTTTGACAACCTGTCATAGGTTTATTAAGTATAGAGTTTTGATTTGAACCCCAAGAAATTTTATATAAATACCAAAGCCAAAAATATTAACACACACACACACACACACACACACACAACACACACAAATCACACTACTGAACCCAACTGATATTTTTTATTAAGTATAAAATTTTGATTTGGAGCCCAGGAAATCTTATATAATAAACAACAACAAAAATGCCAAATCAAAAATATTGTAATCAATGCAAAAAGAATATATCTAGCCCCAATTGGGCTAAGCATCAAAGGAATTGTAATCCAGACAAATGCAGAACTCCCACAAAAATATGCCCTAAATGCCATAGAAAATATAGCATGGAATACTTCACTTATAAACATAAAGGTACTTGCTCTGCACAGTCATCAACATTGCCCCCACAACCATCTACATCTGGTCTGAAAAGGAAGCATGAAGCACCTGTTAATTATTATTACAGACACATTTTCAAAATTTGCCTGGGCTGTGCCACTCAAATCCAAGACTGGAAAATGTGTTACAGAAGCCTTCAGGACAATCATCAATCAGAGTGGAAGATCACCGCGCTATTTGCAAACAGATAATGGCAAAGAATTTTATAATTCTGTGTTCCAACAATTTATTAAAAGCCAGTCAATAAAACATTACTCGAGTTACAGTGATCTCAAAGCCTCAATTGTAGAGAGATTCAACAAAACCCTAAAAAATCTTATGTATAAACAATTTACACTTCAAGGTAATTATAAATGGCTTAATATTCTTCCAGAACTTCTACATAAATATAACAACTCGGTCCATTCCACAATCAACATGAAACCCTCTGAAGTAACTTCATCTGATGAGCAAAAATTGATCAGGACTGTTTATTATCCTAGATACCAGCCAACAACAAGAAAGGCCAAATACAAGGTGGGTGATCAAGTAAGAATCAGCAAATATAAGCACTTATTTAAAAGAGGCTTTACAAGAAACTGGAGCACTGAATTATTTACAGTGGTTCAAGTTAAACCTGGGACCCTTAACACATATATAATAAAAGATCACCGAGGAGAAATTCTCAAAGGCAGATTCTATGAAGAAGAACTCAACAAAACTAAACAGCCTGACACATATCTCATAGAAAAAATCATCCGCAGAAAAGGCAACAAGTTATTTGTCAAATGGCTAGGACTTCCAGAACACAGCTGGATCGATGCAGACAAAGTGATAATATGAGCACCTGGGATGTTATAAAAAGGCTGCCAGAACCTGAACAGCAGATTAAGAGAAATGGCAAGTTGCTGCCTGATAATATTAGATGTCTTGTTGTTGGGCCATCGGCTTGTGGTAAAACTACACTAATCATTGATAATTTTTTATTGGCACCCAACTGGTTAGACTGGAAAAACAGGCACTTGTATGTCTTTTCTAAGAGCTTGGAACAATTAAAATATCAGCAGCTGATGAAGCTATATGATGGATTGGATATAGCCACTTTTGAACCAGATGTTAAGCCAATCCATGAATGTCTCGATAATTCTGTTGTTGTGTTTGATGACATTATACTGGATAATCAAAACAAGGTTAGAAATTTCTTTACACAGGGCCGACACAAAAACATTGATTGCTTCTACCTGGCACAGACTTTTTCAAAAATACCGAAGCAGCTGATCCGAGACAACAGCAATTTTATATGTGTGTTTCATCAAGATCATACCAACCTCAAACACATACATGATGAATACGTAGGTGGGGACTTGAGCTACAATGATTTTTCCAAGTTTTGCAGTAGGTGCTGGAACCAGGACAGTTATGGGTTTGTCACAATTGATATGACAAGAAAACCCAATAGTGGCAAATATAGAAATAAAATTAACAATTTTCAAGACATTGAAACATATATAAATAACCATGAAAAGGCCAATCATTGATGATCTTAAATTAAGAGATTATCATGTAAAAAGATTTAAGGGATGGAAATCAGAGAACCGAGGAATTTATGAACAACACAAACAAACAGAACAGCCTATTATTGATGCTATTAGTGAATTAGGTAAAAATATCAAAACTGTTACAGAGCAAAATCAAAATTTGATCACAGAGCTTGTACACAGGAATTCGAAAGAAACGCCCCCCCCCCCTTACGGTTATGCAACCCTGAATTTTATATCGTCTAGTTTCGCCTGGTAGAGTAGTTCCCGAGAAGAGCAGTGTTTCCAAACCTATAACTGTAGCGTTTCCAACCCTGTATTGGTTGGTTGGTTGTTGATTTGGTGCTTTAAGTCCACAATACACAGTATGACTAATCGGGACTGGACCTACAGTTTAAAGTGGGATCCGAACCCCTTTGTGCCTCCACCGGGACCCCTTGATTACAAGGCGACGACGTTACCACTGCGCCATCCAAGCCTGTATTGCTTCGTAGAAGACGAAACCTTCACGTAAACTTCTTCATTCGTGAGTTACATTTGGTTTACAGACTCACATTACAGGACACTCTTTTCCTGCATTGCATGTGTTCTGGAGCATTTATTTTTCCTTCTGCGGAGAAAATTCTGTTATTATTTTACATCTTATTTTTCGCAGCTTCTCTACCATTTATTGGCTAATCGCAACAATGAGGATAAATGATGACTCCATGAAATTGATAAGAGGACAGTCATAAAGAAACCATGGGGGCTAGATTCATATTATTATTATTACTAGTATTATCTTTCTTTTTTTACTTTACTTTTGGCTAATCGCAACGATGAGGATTAGTGTATGATAAAATGCATGAAGGAACACTCATAAACAATCATACCCAGGCCGGGACTCCAACCCGGGAATTTCGGCAGCGAGATCAAAAGCCGACGGCTTACCACGCTCGGGCACAGCGGCGGCCAATTATTATTAGTGATATTGTCTTAAGTAGTGTATTTTTCCACCATATTCTTTCATACAATAATGAAACGGATGAAAACTAAAATGTTAAAATATCTGCCTACGTTTTTTTTCTGTTTTTTTTTCCCTTCCTTTTTTGCAATATGAACACCTACTGCACGAAGCCAAATTGTGGGAATACGAAACAGAACCAAGTTAACATATCTTGAGAGTGGAAAGTGTTAATACAAAATCTAGAAAAGAGTCATTTAACAGTAGCCTGATTGCTTTTCCATTTGTTGTATGGGAAGAATTGTGTGAAATGTGTGCGTAGTGGCAGGCAAAAGAGAATACAAAGATCGAATAGAGAGGCAACACTGTCACTGTTCTGCACTGCACAGACAACGCGTCTCTTCGAGTGGGCGGGGCACTGTGGGTGTGAGCGAGCTGCTGTTGCTTCTGCAAAAAGAACACTCACAAACAACTGAATGACGCTCCGCTTAAAATCTAGTCAATCGAGAAATAATTTGTTGAGGAAGTGAATTGAAATATAAACGCCAGAATTTGGTCTAAGCCACCTCCCTTCTCCCACCTTAAAAATTCTTGGGTGAGAGGCTACAAACTATACTAAAACTGAATTACATACAATATTTTAAGACTCAAAGTGACGTGACCTAGAACGTAGTGAAAAATCACTGTAATGACGTAATTCAACGTAATGACGATAAAATGAAGGTAGGAAAATGGATGTGCTAGAAAGTTTTACATACACACACACAGATAGTTAGTTCCGTGTAGAAGATATTTCTTCACATTTTTCTCACCTTGGCTTCCTTGAATTCACGAAACTGTAAAGCCATGAACTCGTTAACACCCTAATGTTAATGTGAGTGTGAGTCGAGCTATGTTTAATTCAATAAGACTCTTAACTTCAAACATATTTTGCTCTATAGCTGTCGATTTGGAATGGGCATCTAAGATTGGTTGCTTAGCGGACCGGATTTGGAAAAAATCACGGACTGTCATAGTTCCAATTACACTACAGACATAGAAAAAATTGTTCGCATGAATATGAGAGAAGAGGTGATCTCTTGAATGTCTCGAAATATATAGATAGAATATATAGTCAATCAAAAAGAAAAACAATGGATAATGTCCAATTAAGTCGAAACGCTGTTTGAGCCAGTGTTCATGCACAGAGCAGAAGGGTTATTTTGACAAAATCCTGTTTCCCTGCTGGCTGCTTCGGGGAGAAGGCCTTTGTAACGTTGTCGCTTCTTGCCCAAGCGGTAGGCCTAATTCGTTGTTTGGCCACGAGTTCCTTCGTAGGTAAACGCGGCTACAGAGGATCACTGCCATAAAGGTGGTTCCCGCGGCGGCTGAAAGAGCGACGGGAATTTAAAGAACCATTGTCACTAACTTCAGACAAACATCTAATAATTTCCTTAGGTTTCGAAGCTGATCCGAAGGGACAACAAATACCAGAAAAACGACATGAATTAAATGATCGGTTGATCGTCCTTCTGTTGATGGATGGCAATTCATATTAACAATAATAATCGTAAGCTTATCATTAAAGAGTCAACAATCAAAGCTAATACGCATCTATTGATCAGAAATTACTAGAGTGTTAAAGTTGTTTTTGTATCTTTGTTATGTTAACCCGCTCTTCTGCCACTTTCGGCTAATGAGGATGAGTGACGATTGGATTAAATTGACACCATGATACCAATACTGAAGCCGTGGCTCGAACCCGGAAATTTCGTGGCATCGGAAGTGGACCATTTAACGCGCTTGGCCACCAAAGAGAACCGGTTCTGAGGCCAAGCGCGGTTAGTGGTGGACTAACGATCCAGACACCGAATGTTCCGGGTTCGAGTCCCGCCCGGACCTTTGTCAATTTCTTAATCTTCAGAAATCCCTTCGCAATCTAAGACATAACACTTTATCAAAACTTCTTTTCCCTCCCCTCCACCTCAAATTTCATACTCAATCTTCCCAACAAAATTTCCATGCCAATTTTAGACATCCAGTTGATATTGCTCCCTCCAGAAAAGCAATCTAAGACGTAATAGTAATACACATGAGTTGGGATTCCCTGCCAGTAGTGTAATTGATGATACTACTGGGTCGATAAAGTATGAACCCCCCTCAGGCAGATTTGGCTACACTTAAAACAAGCTCAACATGCCCATATGAGTTTTTTGCTCAAGTGTGGAACCCTGTCTAATCCAAGATTTTTGTAAAAATGCCCTCGGCAATTTCCTGTGAAAGCATGACCCCCCTCAGATTGATTTGCCTACACTTATAAAAGGCACTTCTGTGAGATTGTTGTCCATAAATTTGTTAAAAATATGCCCCTCTTGATATTTATTTTGGCTACACTTAAAACTAGGCCAAGATGCTCATAAGAGCTACCCACATACACCCACACACACCCACACCCACCCACACCCACCCACACCCACACATATTTACTTCCGGTCCACTTCCGGTGCACTTCCGGTTCACTTCCGGTCCACTTCCGGTCCACTTCCGGTTCACTTCCGGTCCACTTCCGGTCCACTTCCGGTTTGCCTACTTCCGGTTTGCCTACTTCCGGTCCACTTGTGGCCTATTTCTGGTTTATTTATATTGCATCATGTTTTGCAACAAATTATTACCCAATATTAAGCAATAAATTATTAGACATGTGTTGTTTTCTGATTGGTTGGTTATGACATAATGTGATGATGTGTTATATTCTGATTGGCTTATTGTTTCAGATGCTTTCAATGCGGTCTGTGCTTAGGCTATATAAAGAGATTTTGCATTGCATATCAGCCAGTATTGTGAGAGTTGTTGAAGAGTAAGGGTGTGTTGTTGCAGTGCTGCTCATATTTTTTTAAACACAAAAATATTGCAAATTTATATAAATTGAATTACAAATCTATTTGATTTAATAGACAGAATTTTTGACAACCTGTCATAGGTTTATTAAGTATAGAGTTTTGATTTGAACCCCAAGAAATTTTATATAAATACCAAAGCCAAAAATATTAACACACACACACACACACACACACACACAACACACACAAATCACACTACTGAACCCAACTGATATTTTTTATTAAGTATAAAATTTTGATTTGGAGCCCAGGAAATCTTATATAATAAACAACAACAAAAATGCCAAATCAAAAATATTGTAATCAATGCAAAAAGAATATATCTAGCCCCAATTGGGCTAAGCATCAAAGGAATTGTAATCCAGACAAATGCAGAACTCCCACAAAAATATGCCCTAAATGCCATAGAAAATATAGCATGGAATACTTCACTTATAAACATAAAGGTACTTGCTCTGCACAGTCATCAACATTGCCCCCACAACCATCTACATCTGGTCTGAAAAGGAAGCATGAAGCACCTGTTAATTATTATTACAGACACATTTTCAAAATTTGCCTGGGCTGTGCCACTCAAATCCAAGACTGGAAAATGTGTTACAGAAGCCTTCAGGACAATCATCAATCAGAGTGGAAGATCACCGCGCTATTTGCAAACAGATAATGGCAAAGAATTTTATAATTCTGTGTTCCAACAATTTATTAAAAGCCAGTCAATAAAACATTACTCGAGTTACAGTGATCTCAAAGCCTCAATTGTAGAGAGATTCAACAAAACCCTAAAAAATCTTATGTATAAACAATTTACACTTCAAGGTAATTATAAATGGCTTAATATTCTTCCAGAACTTCTACATAAATATAACAACTCGGTCCATTCCACAATCAACATGAAACCCTCTGAAGTAACTTCATCTGATGAGCAAAAATTGATCAGGACTGTTTATTATCCTAGATACCAGCCAACAACAAGAAAGGCCAAATACAAGGTGGGTGATCAAGTAAGAATCAGCAAATATAAGCACTTATTTAAAAGAGGCTTTACAAGAAACTGGAGCACTGAATTATTTACAGTGGTTCAAGTTAAACCTGGGACCCTTAACACATATATAATAAAAGATCACCGAGGAGAAATTCTCAAAGGCAGATTCTATGAAGAAGAACTCAACAAAACTAAACAGCCTGACACATATCTCATAGAAAAAATCATCCGCAGAAAAGGCAACAAGTTATTTGTCAAATGGCTAGGACTTCCAGAACACAGCTGGATCGATGCAGACAAAGTGATAATATGAGCACCTGGGATGTTATAAAAAGGCTGCCAGAACCTGAACAGCAGATTAAGAGAAATGGCAAGTTGCTGCCTGATAATATTAGATGTCTTGTTGTTGGGCCATCGGCTTGTGGTAAAACTACACTAATCATTGATAATTTTTTATTGGCACCCAACTGGTTAGACTGGAAAAACAGGCACTTGTATGTCTTTTCTAAGAGCTTGGAACAATTAAAATATCAGCAGCTGATGAAGCTATATGATGGATTGGATATAGCCACTTTTGAACCAGATGTTAAGCCAATCCATGAATGTCTCGATAATTCTGTTGTTGTGTTTGATGACATTATACTGGATAATCAAAACAAGGTTAGAAATTTCTTTACACAGGGCCGACACAAAAACATTGATTGCTTCTACCTGGCACAGACTTTTTCAAAAATACCGAAGCAGCTGATCCGAGACAACAGCAATTTTATATGTGTGTTTCATCAAGATCATACCAACCTCAAACACATACATGATGAATACGTAGGTGGGGACTTGAGCTACAATGATTTTTCCAAGTTTTGCAGTAGGTGCTGGAACCAGGACAGTTATGGGTTTGTCACAATTGATATGACAAGAAAACCCAATAGTGGCAAATATAGAAATAAAATTAACAATTTTCAAGACATTGAAACATATATAAATAACCATGAAAAGGCCAATCATTGATGATCTTAAATTAAGAGATTATCATGTAAAAAGATTTAAGGGATGGAAATCAGAGAACCGAGGAATTTATGAACAACACAAACAAACAGAACAGCCTATTATTGATGCTATTAGTGAATTAGGTAAAAATATCAAAACTGTTACAGAGCAAAATCAAAATTTGATCACAGAGCTTGTACACAGGAATTCGAAAGAAACGCCCCCCCCCTTACGGTTATGCAACCCTGAATTTTATATCGTCTAGTTTCGCCTGGTAGAGTAGTTCCCGAGAAGAGCAGTGTTTCCAAACCTATAACTGTAGCGTTTCCAACCCTGTATTGGTTGGTTGGTTGTTGATTTGGTGCTTTAAGTCCACAATACACAGTATGACTAATCGGGACTGGACCTACAGTTTAAAGTGGGATCCGAACCCCTTTGTGCCTCCACCGGGACCCCTTGATTACAAGGCGACGACGTTACCACTGCGCCATCCAAGCCTGTATTGCTTCGTAGAAGACGAAACCTTCACGTAAACTTCTTCATTCGTGAGTTACATTTGGTTTACAGACTCACATTACAGGACACTCTTTTCCTGCATTGCATGTGTTCTGGAGCATTTATTTTTCCTTCTGCGGAGAAAATTCTGTTATTATTTTACATCTTATTTTTCGCAGCTTCTCTACCATTTATTGGCTAATCGCAACAATGAGGATAAATGATGACTCCATGAAATTGATAAGAGGACAGTCATAAAGAAACCATGGGGGCTAGATTCATATTATTATTATTACTAGTATTATCTTTCTTTTTTTACTTTACTTTTGGCTAATCGCAACGATGAGGATTAGTGTATGATAAAATGCATGAAGGAACACTCATAAACAATCATACCCAGGCCGGGACTCCAACCCGGGAATTTCGGCAGCGAGATCAAAAGCCGACGGCTTACCACGCTCGGGCACAGCGGCGGCCAATTATTATTAGTGATATTGTCTTAAGTAGTGTATTTTTCCACCATATTCTTTCATACAATAATGAAACGGATGAAAACTAAAATGTTAAAATATCTGCCTACGTTTTTTTTCTGTTTTTTTTTCCCTTCCTTTTTTGCAATATGAACACCTACTGCACGAAGCCAAATTGTGGGAATACGAAACAGAACCAAGTTAACATATCTTGAGAGTGGAAAGTGTTAATACAAAATCTAGAAAAGAGTCATTTAACAGTAGCCTGATTGCTTTTCCATTTGTTGTATGGGAAGAATTGTGTGAAATGTGTGCGTAGTGGCAGGCAAAAGAGAATACAAAGATCGAATAGAGATGCAACACTGTCACTGTTCTGCACTGCACAGACAACGCGTCTCTTCGAGTGGGCGGGGCACTGTGGGTGTGAGCGAGCTGCTGTTGCTTCTGCAAAAAGAACACTCACAAACAACTGAATGACGCTCCGCTTAAAATCTAGTCAATCGAGAAATAATTTGTTGAGGAAGTGAATTGAAATATAAACGCCAGAATTTGGTCTAAGCCACCTCCCTTCTCCCACCTTAAAAATTCTTGGGTGAGAGGCTACAAACTATACTAAAACTGAATTACATACAATATTTTAAGACTCAAAGTGACGTGACCTAGAACGTAGTGAAAAATCACTGTAATGACGTAATTCAACGTAATGACGATAAAATGAAGGTAGGAAAATGGATGTGCTAGAAAGTTTTACATACACACACACAGATAGTTAGTTCCGTGTAGAAGATATTTCTTCACATTTTTCTCACCTTGGCTTCCTTGAATTCACGAAACTGTAAAGCCATGAACTCGTTAACACCCTAATGTTAATGTGAGTGTGAGTCGAGCTATGTTTAATTCAATAAGACTCTTAACTTCAAACATATTTTGCTCTATAGCTGTCGATTTGGAATGGGCATCTAAGATTGGTTGCTTAGCGGACCGGATTTGGAAAAAATCACGGACTGTCATAGTTCCAATTACACTACAGACATAGAAAAAATTGTTCGCATGAATATGAGAGAAGAGGTGATCTCTTGAATGTCTCGAAATATATAGATAGAATATATAGTCAATCAAAAAGAAAAACAATGGATAATGTCCAATTAAGTCGAAACGCTGTTTGAGCCAGTGTTCATTCACAGAGCAGAAGGGTTATTTTGACAAAATCCTGTTTCCCTGCTGGCTGCTTCGGGGAGAAGGCCTTTGTAACGTTGTCGCTTCTTGCCCAAGCGGTAGGCCTAATTCGTTGTTTGGCCACGAGTTCCTTCGTAGGTAAACGCGGCTACAGAGGATCACTGCCATAAAGGTGGTTCCCGCGGCGGCTGAAAGAGCGACGGGAATTTAAAGAACCATTGTCACTAACTTCAGACAAACATCTAATAATTTCCTTAGGTTTCGAAGCTGATCCGAAGGGACAACAAATACCAGAAAAACGACATGAATTAAATGATCGGTTGATCGTCCTTCTGTTGATGGATGGCAATTCATATTAACAATAATAATCGTAAGCTTATCATTAAAGAGTCAACAATCAAAGCTAATACGCATCTATTGATCAGAAATTACTAGAGTGTTAAAGTTGTTTTTGTATCTTTGTTATGTTAACCCGCTCTTCTGCCACTTTCGGCTAATGAGGATGAGTGACGATTGGATTAAATTGACACCATGATACCAATACTGAAGCCGTGGCTCGAACCCGGAAATTTCGTGGCATCGGAAGTGGACCATTTAACGCGCTTGGCCACCAAAGAGAACCGGTTCTGAGGCCAAGCGCGGTTAGTGGTGGACTAACGATCCAGACACCGAATGTTCCGGGTTCGAGTCCCGCCCGGACCTTTGTCAATTTCTTAATCTTCAGAAATCCCTTCGCAATCTAAGACATAACACTTTATCAAAACTTCTTTTCCCTCCCCTCCACCTCAAATTTCATACTCAATCTTCCCAACAAAATTTCCATGCCAATTTTAGACATCCAGTTGATATTGCTCCCTCCAGAAAAGCAATCTAAGACGTAATAGTAATACACATGAGTTGGGATTCCCTGCCAGTAGTGTAATTGATGATACTACTGGGTCGATAAAGTATGAACCCCCCTCAGGCAGATTTGGCTACACTTAAAACAAGCTCAACATGCCCATATGAGTTTTTTGCTCAAGTGTGGAACCCTGTCTAATCCAAGATTTTTGTAAAAATGCCCTCGGCAATTTCCTGTGAAAGCACGACCCCCCTCAGATTGATTTGCCTACACTTATAAAAGGCACTTCTGTGAGATTGTTGTCCATAAATTTGTTAAAAATATGCCCCTCTTGATATTTATTTTGGCTACACTTAAAACTAGGCCAAGATGCTCATAAGAGCTACCCACATACACCCACACACACCCACACCCACCCACACCCACCCACACCCACACATATTTACTTCCGGTCCACTTCCGGTGCACTTCCGGTTCACTTCCGGTCCACTTCCGGTCCACTTCCGGTTCACTTCCGGTCCACTTCCGGTCCACTTCCGGTTTGCCTACTTCCGGTTTGCCTACTTCCGGTCCACTTGTGGCCTATTTCTGGTTTATTTATATTGCATCATGTTTTGCAACAAATTATTACCCAATATTAAGCAATAAATTATTAGACATGTGTTGTTTTCTGATTGGTTGGTTATGACATAATGTGATGATGTGTTATATTCTGATTGGCTTATTGTTTCAGATGCTTTCAATGCGGTCTGTGCTTAGGCTATATAAAGAGATTTTGCATTGCATATCAGCCAGTATTGTGAGAGTTGTTGAAGAGTAAGGGTGTGTTGTTGCAGTGCTGCTCATATTTTTTTAAACACAAAAATATTGCAAATTTATATAAATTGAATTACAAATCTATTTGATTTAATAGACAGAATTTTTGACAACCTGTCATAGGTTTATTAAGTATAGAGTTTTGATTTGAACCCCAAGAAATTTTATATAAATACCAAAGCCAAAAATATTAACACACACACACACACACACACACACACAACACACACAAATCACACTACTGAACCCAACTGATATTTTTTATTAAGTATAAAATTTTGATTTGGAGCCCAGGAAATCTTATATAATAAACAACAACAAAAATGCCAAATCAAAAATATTGTAATCAATGCAAAAAGAATATATCTAGCCCCAATTGGGCTAAGCATCAAAGGAATTGTAATCCAGACAAATGCAGAACTCCCACAAAAATATGCCCTAAATGCCATAGAAAATATAGCATGGAATACTTCACTTATAAACATAAAGGTACTTGCTCTGCACAGTCATCAACATTGCCCCCACAACCATCTACATCTGGTCTGAAAAGGAAGCATGAAGCACCTGTTAATTATTATTACAGACACATTTTCAAAATTTGCCTGGGCTGTGCCACTCAAATCCAAGACTGGAAAATGTGTTACAGAAGCCTTCAGGACAATCATCAATCAGAGTGGAAGATCACCGCGCTATTTGCAAACAGATAATGGCAAAGAATTTTATAATTCTGTGTTCCAACAATTTATTAAAAGCCAGTCAATAAAACATTACTCGAGTTACAGTGATCTCAAAGCCTCAATTGTAGAGAGATTCAACAAAACCCTAAAAAATCTTATGTATAAACAATTTACACTTCAAGGTAATTATAAATGGCTTAATATTCTTCCAGAACTTCTACATAAATATAACAACTCGGTCCATTCCACAATCAACATGAAACCCTCTGAAGTAACTTCATCTGATGAGCAAAAATTGATCAGGACTGTTTATTATCCTAGATACCAGCCAACAACAAGAAAGGCCAAATACAAGGTGGGTGATCAAGTAAGAATCAGCAAATATAAGCACTTATTTAAAAGAGGCTTTACAAGAAACTGGAGCACTGAATTATTTACAGTGGTTCAAGTTAAACCTGGGACCCTTAACACATATATAATAAAAGATCACCGAGGAGAAATTCTCAAAGGCAGATTCTATGAAGAAGAACTCAACAAAACTAAACAGCCTGACACATATCTCATAGAAAAAATCATCCGCAGAAAAGGCAACAAGTTATTTGTCAAATGGCTAGGACTTCCAGAACACAGCTGGATCGATGCAGACAAAGTGATAATATGAGCACCTGGGATGTTATAAAAAGGCTGCCAGAACCTGAACAGCAGATTAAGAGAAATGGCAAGTTGCTGCCTGATAATATTAGATGTCTTGTTGTTGGGCCATCGGCTTGTGGTAAAACTACACTAATCATTGATAATTTTTTATTGGCACCCAACTGGTTAGACTGGAAAAACAGGCACTTGTATGTCTTTTCTAAGAGCTTGGAACAATTAAAATATCAGCAGCTGATGAAGCTATATGATGGATTGGATATAGCCACTTTTGAACCAGATGTTAAGCCAATCCATGAATGTCTCGATAATTCTGTTGTTGTGTTTGATGACATTATACTGGATAATCAAAACAAGGTTAGAAATTTCTTTACACAGGGCCGACACAAAAACATTGATTGCTTCTACCTGGCACAGACTTTTTCAAAAATACCGAAGCAGCTGATCCGAGACAACAGCAATTTTATATGTGTGTTTCATCAAGATCATACCAACCTCAAACACATACATGATGAATACGTAGGTGGGGACTTGAGCTACAATGATTTTTCCAAGTTTTGCAGTAGGTGCTGGAACCAGGACAGTTATGGGTTTGTCACAATTGATATGACAAGAAAACCCAATAGTGGCAAATATAGAAATAAAATTAACAATTTTCAAGACATTGAAACATATATAAATAACCATGAAAAGGCCAATCATTGATGATCTTAAATTAAGAGATTATCATGTAAAAAGATTTAAGGGATGGAAATCAGAGAACCGAGGAATTTATGAACAACACAAACAAACAGAACAGCCTATTATTGATGCTATTAGTGAATTAGGTAAAAATATCAAAACTGTTACAGAGCAAAATCAAAATTTGATCACAGAGCTTGTACACAGGAATTCGAAAGAAACGCCCCCCCCCCCCTTACGGTTATGCAACCCTGAATTTTATATCGTCTAGTTTCGCCTGGTAGAGTAGTTCCCGAGAAGAGCAGTGTTTCCAAACCTATAACTGTAGCGTTTCCAACCCTGTATTGGTTGGTTGGTTGTTGATTTGGTGCTTTAAGTCCACAATACACAGTATGACTAATCGGGACTGGACCTACAGTTTAAAGTGGGATCCGAACCCCTTTGTGCCTCCACCGGGACCCCTTGATTACAAGGCGACGACGTTACCACTGCGCCATCCAAGCCTGTATTGCTTCGTAGAAGACGAAACCTTCACGTAAACTTCTTCATTCGTGAGTTACATTTGGTTTACAGACTCACATTACAGGACACTCTTTTCCTGCATTGCATGTGTTCTGGAGCATTTATTTTTCCTTCTGCGGAGAAAATTCTGTTATTATTTTACATCTTATTTTTCGCAGCTTCTCTACCATTTATTGGCTAATCGCAACAATGAGGATAAATGATGACTCCATGAAATTGATAAGAGGACAGTCATAAAGAAACCATGGGGGCTAGATTCATATTATTATTATTACTAGTATTATCTTTCTTTTTTTACTTTACTTTTGGCTAATCGCAACGATGAGGATTAGTGTATGATAAAATGCATGAAGGAACACTCATAAACAATCATACCCAGGCCGGGACTCCAACCCGGGAATTTCGGCAGCGAGATCAAAAGCCGACGGCTTACCACGCTCGGGCACAGCGGCGGCCAATTATTATTAGTGATATTGTCTTAAGTAGTGTATTTTTCCACCATATTCTTTCATACAATAATGAAACGGATGAAAACTAAAATGTTAAAATATCTGCCTACGTTTTTTTTCTGTTTTTTTTTCCCTTCCTTTTTTGCAATATGAACACCTACTGCACGAAGCCAAATTGTGGGAATACGAAACAGAACCAAGTTAACATATCTTGAGAGTGGAAAGTGTTAATACAAAATCTAGAAAAGAGTCATTTAACAGTAGCCTGATTGCTTTTCCATTTGTTGTATGGGAAGAATTGTGTGAAATGTGTGCGTAGTGGCAGGCAAAAGAGAATACAAAGATCGAATAGAGAGGCAACACTGTCACTGTTCTGCACTGCACAGACAACGCGTCTCTTCGAGTGGGCGGGGCACTGTGGGTGTGAGCGAGCTGCTGTTGCTTCTGCAAAAAGAACACTCACAAACAACTGAATGACGCTCCGCTTAAAATCTAGTCAATCGAGAAATAATTTGTTGAGGAAGTGAATTGAAATATAAACGCCAGAATTTGGTCTAAGCCACCTCCCTTCTCCCACCTTAAAAATTCTTGGGTGAGAGGCTACAAACTATACTAAAACTGAATTACATACAATATTTTAAGACTCAAAGTGACGTGACCTAGAACGTAGTGAAAAATCACTGTAATGACGTAATTCAACGTAATGACGATAAAATGAAGGTAGGAAAATGGATGTGCTAGAAAGTTTTACATACACACACACAGATAGTTAGTTCCGTGTAGAAGATATTTCTTCACATTTTTCTCACCTTGGCTTCCTTGAATTCACGAAACTGTAAAGCCATGAACTCGTTAACACCCTAATGTTAATGTGAGTGTGAGTCGAGCTATGTTTAATTCAATAAGACTCTTAACTTCAAACATATTTTGCTCTATAGCTGTCGATTTGGAATGGGCATCTAAGATTGGTTGCTTAGCGGACCGGATTTGGAAAAAATCACGGACTGTCATAGTTCCAATTACACTACAGACATAGAAAAAATTGTTCGCATGAATATGAGAGAAGAGGTGATCTCTTGAATGTCTCGAAATATATAGATAGAATATATAGTCAATCAAAAAGAAAAACAATGGATAATGTCCAATTAAGTCGAAACGCTGTTTGAGCCAGTGTTCATTCACAGAGCAGAAGGGTTATTTTGACAAAATCCTGTTTCCCTGCTGGCTGCTTCGGGGAGAAGGCCTTTGTAACGTTGTCGCTTCTTGCCCAAGCGGTAGGCCTAATTCGTTGTTTGGCCACGAGTTCCTTCGTAGGTAAACGCGGCTACAGAGGATCACTGCCATAAAGGTGGTTCCCGCGGCGGCTGAAAGAGCGACGGGAATTTAAAGAACCATTGTCACTAACTTCAGACAAACATCTAATAATTTCCTTAGGTTTCGAAGCTGATCCGAAGGGACAACAAATACCAGAAAAACGACATGAATTAAATGATCGGTTGATCGTCCTTCTGTTGATGGATGGCAATTCATATTAACAATAATAATCGTAAGCTTATCATTAAAGAGTCAACAATCAAAGCTAATACGCATCTATTGATCAGAAATTACTAGAGTGTTAAAGTTGTTTTTGTATCTTTGTTATGTTAACCCGCTCTTCTGCCACTTTCGGCTAATGAGGATGAGTGACGATTGGATTAAATTGACACCATGATACCAATACTGAAGCCGTGGCTCGAACCCGGAAATTTCGTGGCATCGGAAGTGGACCATTTAACGCGCTTGGCCACCAAAGAGAACCGGCTCTGAGGCCAAGCGCGGTTAGTGGTGGACTAACGATCCAGACACCGAATGTTCCGGGTTCGAGTTCCGCCCGGACCTTTGTCAATTTCTTAATCTTCAGAAATTCCTTCGCAATCTAAGACATAACACTTTATCAAAACTTCTTTTCCCTCCCCTCCACCTCAAATTTCATACTCAATCTTCCCAACAAAATTTCCATGCCAATTTTAGACATCCAGTTGATATTGCTCCCTCCAGAAAAGCAATCTAAGACGTAATAGTAATACACAAGAGTTGGGATTCCCTGCCCCCCAAAATAATTATCAATCCCGCTACCTGAAAATACCACTAACTTCATTAATCGCCCACCATAATTTCCCTATCAATCTAAGGCCTCATATGTAAGAGTTGGATATCCCCCCCCCCCATCAATATTACTTATTACCCGTAACAATTCCCCTGACAATCTACAAATTACTATTTGTATAACAGCAATGGCTAATTGGTAACGTAATTGAACTTGTGCCCTGTTTACTCAGTCAAACTTCCATCACAGTCTGCGCCATAATGCCCCTCCCCCTGGGCACCACTGATTTAGAACTGTGACAACGTGAGAGGTGTAATGTAACTAATAGCTAAGTGTTAGGAATGGGTGCATTTGTGCTGCGCATTTGAATTTCATGTGAATCAAATCTGTCAATAATGTGAATATTAATGTTATAGAATATAATATAATGGTGCAGGTGTGTGAAAAAGTAACCATGAGCACCAAGGTATCAATAAGAAAGAATTGGAAAGATAAGTTGCATATGAAGATGTGTGTAATTAGTTTTGTTCTGGGATGTAGCAAAGAACATTGGTTAAACCGTGCGGGGTATCATGGTCAATACTGTGTCCATCCGCCGTTGGATTCAAGCACCGCATCTAGTCGACGAAGCAAGGATTGACCGAGCAGATGTTTGGTCTCCTTAAACTCTCCCAAACATCAAACACGTGAGCCAGTAGAGCTTCCATTGTTCTCAGCTGCCTAGGTTCCCACTCTCTCACCATCAACGCCCAAATGTTTTATATTGGGAGATTTCGCTGGACAATCTACTCTTGATATTCCTGGGTGCTGATTAGTGTTACCCACGGGACGAGACGGGACAGGCTTTTAAAAATTCGAGACGAGACGAGATTGATCATGTGTCCCGAGACAAACGAATATTTTCGAGACGAGACAGCATTTCACAGCATTTCCACGAGACGAGACAGGCCAAAGTCTCGTCTCGTGGGCAACACTAGTGCTGATTAAACCAGATGGTGGTCGCTTTCGATGTATGGACGCTGCTGTTGTCTTGATCGAAAGTCACGTGCGGAATCTCATCTTCAAGGTGTCTCTCTCGCACGCTGGGAAGCATGTGGTTTTCCAGCACTGCGACGTATTCCTGCGAATTCATTCTCGAGGACACTTCCACCAATCCACCTACTCCAGACGAACTGATCCATCCCCACACCGCCACGGATATCCTGCCACTCCTAGCATGGGTAGAAATGTTCTCGGGGTCGTAGCGAGTGTTGTCGCGCCTCCAAACATAAACCTGACCATTTTCGTCAGACGAAAATACATTCTCGTCGCTCAAAATTACGATCTGCCAAAATTCTTGAGGAGCTGGTAAATATTGTAAAGAAAACTGATCCGTGCTTCGTGATGGAAATGCATCATTGCTTCTTTCTTTGCCGCTCGACGGTGCCGAACTGTTGCAGCATGCCACTCCAGTTTCAACTTTTGGCGAATCTTCGTTGAAGCCATGAAGGGGTTGCCCTCGCTCATCTCAATGATGCCTGCATCTTCTTCCTTGGTTGTCTTCCTCGGCGGCCTTTGTTGGGTCGTGACTTCATTCCTTGGTCCCCTTCTTCCTCGAAACACCGAATCCGCCTGACGCATGAATCGTCCACACCAAGGGTCGTAGCAATCTGTTGTGCAGCAGATCCGCCGCACAAGAACATGCGGACTATCTTCTCTCTTGTAAATTCCGAAGTGTAAGGCATGATGAAATGATATCGTAAAGGAACATTCGGACCGAAGGGACATGCTGCACGTCGCACATGCCTCTTGAAAACACCTTATCATTGGTGCATGTAGAGTTTCACGCCCATTCCGGTGCAGAAAGTTTCATTTTATTGGTTCCGTTGCAAGTGACATGCTCAAGGCATAGATACGAGTAAAACTGCTGCAGGATCTCGAACGAAGCACCCACCCGGGCTCGAATTAAAGCCAAAGCGTGCTGGCAAAAGGCAACCGTGAAGTTACTGCATCTGAGATTTACGTCAAGCAGGGCCTGCGTGGTGTGTGCAATGAAACTCACGCTTGCTTTAGGAAATAAGGATACTATTGAATCAATGCAATATAAAAGAGTATATACCGTAAAATATACATTATTATTGACTCATGCATTCCCTGAAAAAGAATGCATTGTTTTCTCGCACATTTCTGCCTGCAATGAATATAAATGTATAATCTATTAAATTAAGCAGGTGCATGCAGATTTAAAAATATTGATAAGATGATTGAATTGAATTGTTGTTTTTTAAGTCCACTTTGTGCACAGAAAGGCTAATTGGGACTGGACCTACAGTTTATAGTGGGTTCCGAACCACTATGTTCCTCCACCGGGTATCGAACCCGGGACCCCTTGATTAAAAGGTGACGAATCTACGATTGCGCCATCGGGGAGGCCCTAGTCCTCTTACGGAGATAATTCGTTCGGAGCAATAGAAATGCCCTATCAAAACAATTGGGGAATATTATTTTCAATGTGGATATTATTCAGAAAATATGTTTCTAACAACAATTTACCTAAATAGTGGGGACGTGGGGTGAGAGATAGGGACGGAGTTGGAAGAGAGAGAGAGGGAAAGCACACAATTTTCTGTTCAGTGCGAACCTTTGGGATTGCTTTTTCATAGTGCACCAAAAACACAATACGTATAACCCAAATACAACCCAAACCTTCAGTGGCGAAATTGTGAGTCAATCACTCAACTGGAATAAAAAGTACGGATTTAAATCTAGCAGGCCAGAAGATAGTTATTGCGCTACCATGTGCTAATCCAAAAAAAAAAATCCACTTTTCCCGCGAGAATTGTCATGCCTGAGTGACATGTAGTTTACGTTAGTTGTGAGAGTTGCTTCAATTCCATTGCCGGCCAAGAATAATGATAGCGCTGAAAGCATAAAATACGGAAATGTGCATGTTTGGCGAGCTATGAGAAAAGTAGATCCTTGTGTTTTCTTTTCGAAATTTCCTCATTTTATGACAACTTTCAAATATAACCAATGGCGACAGAGGATGAATGATGCTTCAGGGAAATTTATGAAGATTGAAGAAACAACGAAAAAGAAAAACTCATAATTATCAGAGGCTAGGACCCAAGAACCCTGGCTACGCAGCATGTTATGATATTTAAGTATATCACGGATTGCTGCTAAATCCATTCCTAGATATTTGTAATGAATGAACCCCCGTCCCCGCTACGAGAAAAAGAAAGACTATCAAAAACTACAGGATGTGAAACATTCACAATGTAATTGCATTACTTTACATCGCTCTTGGCTGTATTCCAAATGTAGTAAGAGTAGTAGTTTTTTTTGCCAAGGTATAAGTGTATTTAAGCGCAAGGGCTACCTATTTCATCATTTATAAAGAGTTAACTTCGTCGTTACACTAGCACCAGGCACAAATGCGTCAATTTCTATTTCGATTATTTTACATCACTCTTCTGCCTCTTGAGTTAATCGCGATAATACGGATGAATTATCAATTTATAAAATTGTGACGGGACTGATACATTCATGCCTGACTAGAGTTCGAATCTGGAACATATGACCTCGCTTCGCTAAAAAGGCTGGCAGAAATGTATCGGAAAAGTATAGGAGCACCAAGAACCGGTTTCACGCAGCACAGACGATGAAATCATTTACAGCGACTCGCTGTGGCAGTGTTGCTCGTCACCCCCTCCCCCTCGCTCGCAGATAGCCTAGCCTTCTCAGCACCCCACCTGCTGATTCGTTTCAGGCATATTCCGTCTGGAAAGTTTCTGGCACCCCTCCGCCTCCGCCTCCCCCTTCCAACCATAGTTAATAAATGAGACCCTTGCACTTTCAAAACCCTTATCGCAAGAAATAGCTGGCATCAATTTTACACCACCATACAATAAGATTTAAGCGGGAAACATTTCCTAACATATTTTCTTGATTCGGACTAAGGGCAAATTAAAAATAGTCAAAGGAATTATACACAAGAAAATTAAATTACTGAAAATATGGAAAAGCGCGATACCGAAATCTGTAATGAGTGCGAATGGAAAATCGAGAAAAAAAGTATGAAAATATTCGAATAACTAGATTAAGAGAAAAACTTATCACGGCTCGAACAATGCAAATGAAAAAAAAACGGGAATACGAATTGAAATATATGACAATATGAAGTAGGCTGAAGGAAGCAAATTTTAATAAACGTGGAAAGAAAACATAATCAATGGAGCGCTGGTTCGATTCGCGACGGAAACTCATATTTGTTGTTCGAATCCTACTCTACACTGTTTGTCCAGATGCATTTACACTTAAAACAAACTTCGTGGAACTTTTTCCAAATCAGATGTCGCCAAAAATTTAAAAACAAAAAGAATAACTGTGAAGGAAAAGTGCCGAAAGCGTTATTGCAAAATGAAAAAAAAAATCTTCACATATTCGTTCGGAAGTGGTAAAAGAATAATAAAAAACTCAAGCATAAATGTTAATAACACTTGTTATTATTACCAGAGACATTCTCAAAATAAACTTGTTGTCCGTTGAAATCAAATCAAGAGGAAAGCAAGATCTCCACTCGGTCGCTTGAATCTCTGGCTAGATTCAAGAGTTGGAAACACTACGCTTCTCGCGAGCTGCTCTTCCTGGCGAAACTAGATGATATAAAATTCCGGGTTGCATAACCGTAAGGGGGTACGTTTCATTCGATTTTGAGTGTACCATCGGCAGAAATCCATACAGGATATTCCGTGGGAATTATGTGGTGCACCTTATTCAATTTGTATGGGTGCAATCCCTTCTCCTGAAGAACGCTGAACATATTGCTATTTTGTGTTTGTCGCGTACGAACAATGACAGGTGTGCTGCTGCCAGGACGATCTTGCATCGCGTCCAACACGTTATCTTCAAATTGCAAAGTGAACAGTGAACACAGTGCGGGGTCCTACACAATCCCACCTAAGGGGTAGTAGAGATCCAGTTTCATTCAGTCCAGCATCAAGCACTTAAAAGAGTGAATGTGCTGGTAACCGCCTATGGGGAAAACGTTCATGATACGAACACCGTGCTTTACGGCTGTTTCGGTTTGCCTCTCCCTAAACGAGATGCATATCAGGAAGCTCCTTAGTAGAGTACTACGCCATTGTCCTGTTCGAGAACTGATCAGCAATGGGGGACATTTTCCATTCGAGTGACGGCTCAAAACTACCGTGATTTGCACCCACGTAATGTCACACAGGTGTCCACACAGTTCTTGCAAACCGAGAAAGAAATATGGAATACGTACTCCACGTACTCTTCGCAACACCTTAATTGACCGCCCTGAACAAAACTCAATGTCCTGAATTCGTAAATTTGGTAACATAGCGCTTTAGAGTCCACAAATAGTATCCAACTTAGCAACAGTTTTTCTTTCTAAACGATGACGCTCTTGTGAATTTATTTCATTCTTTCACATTCGATGAAGTTAGAAACTCTACACCAGTGATAAAACACGTAATTAAACAAAAATTGAAAATTGGAAATACAAATGTTGAAATATCTTTTAAAAGTATTCTTTCTGAAATAGAAAACAGGGGAATTCATGTGTAGTTGGAAACACTGAACTCGTTCTCCACCACCTGAAGAATATTGAAATCACATTTCAATACAATGAAGCAAGTTTCTCTCGATTTTAAGCAAAATTACAGTAATTGTAAATTGTACAATACCGAACGATTCTACAAAGTGCGTCTCTTCCCTGACCTGTTGCGACAAATGGTTCGGAAAATGTTATTTCAGCTGAGACCAACTTCTTTAACAAAGTTTCATGTTATTAGTATCCTGGAGCAGTTGGTTAGAAGGTGGTCTGGTTTAATTTTTTCGTCAAGAACGAAACATCATAGGTTCAAATTTCACCCACTCCTGATTATATTTTTTATTGTTATTTACCGAGTACGAAAACACCTTATCATTGGTGCATGTAGAGTTTCACGCCCATTCCGGTGCAGAAAGTTTCATTTTATTGGTTCCGTTGCAAGTGACATGCTCAAGGCATAGATACGAGTAAAACTGCTGCAGGATCTCGAACGAAGCACCCACCCGGGCTCGAATTAAAGCCAAAGCGTGCTGGCAAAAGGCAACCGTGAAGTTACTGCATCTGAGATTTACGTCAAGCAGGGCCTGCGTGGTGTGTGCAATGAAACTCACGCTTGCTTTAGGAAATAAGGATACTATTGAATCAATGCAATATAAAAGAGTATATACCGTAAAATATACATTATTATTGACTCATGCATTCCCTGAAAAAGAATGCATTGTTTTCTCGCACATTTCTGCCTGCAATGAATATAAATGTATAATCTATTAAATTAAGCAGGTGCATGCAGATTTAAAAATATTGATAAGATGATTGAATTGAATTGTTGTTTTTTAAGTCCACTTTGTGCACAGAAAGGCTAATTGGGACTGGACCTACAGTTTATAGTGGGTTCCGAACCACTATGTTCCTCCACCGGGTATCGAACCCGGGACCCCTTGATTAAAAGGTGACGAATCTACGATTGCGCCATCGGGGAGGCCCTAGTCCTCTTACGGAGATAATTCGTTCGGAGCAATAGAAATGCCCTATCAAAACAATTGGGGAATATTATTTTCAATGTGGATATTATTCAGAAAATATGTTTCTAACAACAATTTACCTAAATAGTGGGGACGTGGGGTGAGAGATAGGGACGGAGTTGGAAGAGAGAGAGAGGGAAAGCACACAATTTTCTGTTCAGTGCGAACCTTTGGGATTGCTTTTTCATCGTGCACCAAAAACACAATACGTATAACCCAAATACAACCCAAACCTTCAGTGGCGAAATTGTGAGTCAATCACTCAACTGGAATAAAAAGTACGGATTTAAATCTAGCAGGCCAGAAGATAGTTATTGCGCTACCATGTGCTAATCCAAAAAAAAAAATCCACTTTTCCCGCGAGAATTGTCATGCCTGAGTGACATGTAGTTTACGTTAGTTGTGAGAGTTGCTTCAATTCCATTGCCGGCCAAGAATAATGATAGCGCTGAAAGCATAAAATACGGAAATGTGCATGTTTGGCGAGCTATGAGAAAAGTAGATCCTTGTGTTTTCTTTTCGAAATTTCCTCATTTTATGACAACTTTCAAATATAACCAATGGCGACAGAGGATGAATGATGCTTCAGGGAAATTTATGAAGATTGAAGAAACAACGAAAAAGAAAAACTCATAATTATCAGAGGCTAGGACCCAAGAACCCTGGCTACGCAGCATGTTATGATATTTAAGTATATCACGGATTGCTGCTAAATCCATTCCTAGATATTTGTAATGAATGAACCCCCGTCCCCGCTACGAGAAAAAGAAAGACTATCAAAAACTACAGGATGTGAAACATTCACAATGTAATTGCATTACTTTACATCGCTCTTGGCTGTATTCCAAATGTAGTAAGAGTAGTAGTTTTTTTTGCCAAGGTATAAGTGTATTTAAGCGCAAGGGCTACCTATTTCATCATTTATAAAGAGTTAACTTCGTCGTTACACTAGCACCAGGCACAAATGCGTCAATTTCTATTTCGGTTATTTTACATCACTCTTCTGCCTCTTGAGTTAATCGCGATAATACGGATGAATTATCAATTTATAAAATTGTGACGGGACTGATACATTCATGCCTGACCAGAGTTCGAATCTGGAACATATGACCTCGCTTCGCTAAAAAGGCTGGCAGAAATGTATCGGAAAAGTATAGGAGCACCAAGAACCGGTTTCACGCAGCACAGACGATGAAATCATTTACAGCGACTCGCTGTGGCAGTGTTGCTCGTCACCCCCTCCCCCTCGCTCGCAGATAGCCTAGCCTTCTCAGCACCCCACCTGCTGATTCGTTTCAGGCATATTCCGTCTGGAAAGTTTCTGGCACCCCTCCGCCTCCGCCTCCCCCTTCCAACCATAGTTAATAAATGAGACCCTTGCACTTTCAAAACCCTTATCGCAAGAAAAAGCTGGCATCAATTTTACACCACCATACAATAAGATTTAAGCGGGAAACATTTCCTAACATATTTTCTTGATTCGGACTAAGGGCAAATTAAAAATAGTCAAAGGAATTATACACAAGAAAATTAAATTACTGAAAATATGGAAAAGCGCGATACCGAAATCTGTAATGAGTGCGAATGGAAAATCGAGAAAAAAAGTATGAAAATATTCGAATAACTAGATTAAGAGAAAAACTTATCACGGCTCGAACAATGCAAATGAAAAAAAAAACGGGAATACGAATTGAAATATATGACAATATGAAGTAGGCTGAAGGAAGCAAATTTTAATAAACGTGGAAAGAAAACATAATCAATGGAGCGCTGGTTCGATTCGCGACGGAAACTCATATTTGTTGTTCGAATCCTACTCTACACTGTTTGTCCAGATGCATTTACACTTAAAACAAACTTCGTGAGTAGATGTATTTACGGTAGGGACAGCGCGAGAAAGTA
>NW_028143590.1:0-66000 GCF_977018435.1 Lepisma saccharinum
ACAGCTATTTAGAAACTTCTCAAATTCGGTGTCTTCATGAAGAATGCTATTGATATCTCTAAGGTGGGTGTGACGTGGAGCCTTTGTCTTCATATGAGGGAGAAGTAGAATTTTGCCAGCTGTCGTTAAGAGTAACAAGTGGACGAGATTTTGCGGTGGGCTAGCTCACACGCTGGAAATCGACTAACTCTTTTTCTGTTCACTAGGTAGAAAAAGTATTAACCATGGGCATAGATGATGAGGATGTGAAACTAGTGTTGGATGATCATTGCAAAAGAGAGGGTTCCGAAAGGAATGTTCCTGTGAGTTCTAAAGTATGTTTAGTTTGGGAGTAGATATTTTCTCTTCGCTTATGGGCGAAGTAAAGTTCCGCCGGCGGCGGAAGAATAAGCCAAGTAGGCAAAAATTTGCGACGGGTTAACACACACGGTTGTGATCGATTTCTATGCTATGTTCGAACTCTTCTCTCAGACCAATATTGTTAAGTTTCATATGCACGGGATGGATATCTTCATACCTGGTTGGGATTTGTAAAAAATTGTATATGGTGATTTATATTGTTCGTAAATTTGGTTCGCCAATATTGTTAATAGATATGTATCTTCATATTTGTGCATATTGGAACCAAGCGAAATAATGTGATGTGCGTTTTAAGGTGACGTAAAATATTTTTAGGAATGCCATGTAAATATATACATTTGTAAATACAACGTTATTTCATTTGGCATGTTCGGTTGAGCCCATGCTGGGCGCCAATTATGACAATTCGTCATAAAACATACGTTAAGGTTAAAGTAGTTTTCATGTTTATTCAAGGATAGTGCAAGAGGCACAGTCGTTACGGAGCATGGGTTTTGTAACTTGGTCGGTTTGGGGACCAGCGCTCCAGTGGCGTTCCGTCGTATTATCATTACTCATTCGTATTAATGAAAAGTGTTAGAAAATCGAAACTAAATAAACGTAATCAATCAATACTGGCATGTTAAAATTACTCAAAAATCTCAGTGGTTTATATTAATCCCATTCATAATGTCGTAGGAACATGGTGCCATTTAGACGCTCCGACATGTATTTGATAGTCCAACGAAGAATCTAAATAATCATTGATTTATCTTGTATTTTTGTGAAAGAACAGTGATTCCAATTCATTATATAATTTACCTGAGAATCTGTAATTTAGATTGTCTGCCATAGATTTGAGTTGTTGGCCGGGCAAGCGAACGGTTGTTTGTTTGGTGTTGGGGGACGGGTATATCTACAGTAGGTTGGTTGGTGGGTGCGGAAGGCAGAAGAGATGTGTGTTGGTTGGTTGGAGTAGCGGGCGGGTGGGTGAATGGATGGAGGGAGGGAGTAGGAGGGCGGATGGGCGATTGGATGGTGGGTGGGAGTTGGCGCGAGGGTGGGCGAATGGATGGTAGGTGGGAGTTGGCGGGTGGGTGGGTGAATGGTTGGTTGGTTGGAGACGGTGGGCGGGTGGGTGAATGGTTGGTTGGTTGGAGACGGTGGGCGGGTGGGTGAATGGTTGGTTGGTTGGAGACGGTGGGCGGGTGGGTGAATAGTTTGTTGGTGGTCTTGACGTATGTTTTCGTACTTTCAACATAAATTAATGAAATTATAACTAATTTATTTATTAGTATAACTAACATAACAATCTGTGACAAATATATAATCCATTTCGGACCTCTTAAGCCGGTTCGCCACTGGAGATATTATATGCTTATATTTGCATATGAAACAACTACAATTGGTGTAACCAAGATCTTAGTAAATATTTCCTCATAAAACGGGCATTTTAATATTCTCTTTAGAAAAATATATGGCATAGATATACTAGAGCTAAGAAAAAGTACAAAACTTTAAAATGGAATGCCGATCGATCCCAGAGATATATTAGTTTTAGATTAGGTTTGTTCAACATATGTAAGGGAAGGTAATTCATGATATTTTATGTAATTCTATAGACAAATTGACATATAGCACAAATTATGTTGTAAGGTTCAAGACTCTAGAAGATATTAAGATAAATTTGTCGGGAACTTTGAAACTGCTGATAAATCTTACTAATGTATTAAGTTTGTTGTTAGTTTCAAAAATAGTGAAAAACAAAACTTTTTTCGTTTGGGAAGAATGGAAAGAGAAAAAGAGAATATTATATCACTTTGTGATGGAAACAAGGTGCAGCTACACGATAGCTCACCCTCGTTTTTTGAAGGTAGTGGCGAATTTAGTCTGAATTTGGTTTGAAGAGTTTGTGAGTATTCCTTAAAAGGGAAGATTTAACATAATTCACTGGAACAGGGTGCAACGGATTTTCTTCGATTGGGGATCGTTTTCAAAAGGTTACGTTGTAGAAACTCGAATCCCAGTTGACAGCTTGTCGCTGAGGTGACATACATGCTTCAGAAGAAAATTTGTCGAAGTTAGATATTTTAAAGAAGAGGAAAATTGTCGGTCCTCCCACGCAATGGACAGTTTGTGACACTGAGGTGAATAGAATATGCAGGTCTTTGATTAAGCGACTGCAATGATTTAACTAAAATGTATATAGTAAATCGTTTGTATATTTTTAGATATGGATTTATTGCAAATTCTTATGAGAAATATGATAATGGCGAAAAAAGACGTCATACAAGAAATTATTTAGATAATTTTTATAGTAGGGTATTCTATAGAGTTCCGTTATGAGGAGTTGTTGTTGCAGGGTAAATTTATTTCAGACGCTGAGTTCTTTCTAGAAATAGAAGAAGAGATGCATTTTCCCACATCCGGTTTATGTGGACAATGCTGACTTGAGCCTGTAACTGGAAGTCGGAAATAAATGTGTGAGTGGTTTTGTAGAATTCGTGACAACTTATGATTCAAGTTGGGTAATAAGGCACGCATGTAAACGTTGCAAGTGAGTAAATATTATCGTTCAGTAGGGAAATGGAGTGAAAAGAAATCTCACAGCAGTTTATTCAAATTTTCATTCTTAAGGATTTGCCAGTCACTTGTGCAGTGGTGGAAAAAAGTTCTTCCCCATAAGACTTTAATGGCAGTAAATAATGCCGGAAAGGTAGGCAACACACATTGCACCTTTAGGTGATCGGGTGATTCTGTCTGTCTCAAGGAGCAACTCGTCTTTCATGCAATAGCCAACAGACACAGGAAATGTAGGAAAGTCACGTGACTTGTTAGGTGGAATGTTGTTCGTCATAAAATCGCCTTTTCTCAAGCCAGGTCGCAGAACCGACAAGAGTTATAGCCTATGTCCGAAAATGATTCCCCTAAAACCGTTGAACGAAACGCTAAAATAATTATTGCCTTAATTACAAAGGCAACTTACTATAATTATGTGCCGCGGTAGCTCGGTCGTTAGGGACTTTGATTACCATGCGAGAGATCTGAGTTCGATCTCCGACTGGGGAGAATTGGAATTTTGTCCACCTGTTCAAGTGGCTCCGGCGCCCACCCAGCGTCGTATAAAGTGGGTACCTGTAGGAAACATGTGGGGGTGGGAAAGGGGTAAAGGCGGCCAGGGGCGTGGTGCTGATCACATTATCCCCATCTTCGGCCGTAACAAGAAAGTGTGGGACCCTAACTCCGCACCCCCTACACGCCTTCATGACTTGGTGCAAAGCACAACGTAGCACTTTGCTTTTTCATTTACTATTCGTCCCGATTTTGTCGGAACAGAACTTTCTAATTTCTATGTGGACTTTCTTCCAAGTTCCGTAGGGATGTGGATAGGCTCCAGTTTTTCTTGACGCAATTCATCCATGTTATATTTCGTTATAAAAACCACGGCCGATATCCTGTGTGTGTGTGGGGGGGGGGCTACAATTCAAACATGTGAGGTGATACTTTTCTCACTACTCCATTCTCCGATTCTTAGTATCAGAAATAAATCTTAATTCCACACACTGAAAATGTAGCATTTCCTACATCTTAGCATGCAAATATCTAGCAGCAAAGTAATGTGTAGGCACATAGTGGTTCGGATACCACTTTAAACTGTAGGTGCATTCCCGATAAGTCTTACTGTGCATAAAGTGGTCTTAAGACACCAAATCAACCAAACAAAACAATCCCGTTATCATCCAGATTACCGAAACCAGAAGCTTCGTCGCGAATAACATAAGCAGGAAGACAATGTGAAATTACCGAACAGAAACAGAACCTAGAACGGCTAGATTGGATTAAATCGACGATACAGCACGCGTTCTGAAATGAAGAAGAATACGAAAGTTGAAGGACCTCGATACATACACACACTTTTCTTCCCCTCAATGGTAAGATATCTTTCTTGCAGAGAAGCTTTTACGTAGGCCTTCAAGGTCACGACGAGAAAATGTTTTACATGGAATGACGGGACCAAAACACGGGTCTAGTTTGATATGAAAGCTGTGTTCCTCCTTATTTCGTACGTCATTGATAACAGGAACACGGGCCTCGTCTGCTAACCCTAGTTTCGTAGAGCAGACGCCTGTTTGCCACCCTTTGGTTCAGTGACCTTCGCTCGTAGTTAGCAAGAGTGAATGACTCACCAGATACCTGTTGCCTGTGAGCTTATACAAGAATAGATATTTCGTTAGCGTCTGTAAGTATTGTTTCATCTGCAGTTATATCAGTTAACGTTCGAATTGTTTCCTAATGGTTACGTTATTTATAAATTAGTTCTCGAGAGTGAGCTTTCTATCTATTTGGAAGGGGGGGGTATACAGCCTGCATGTATTATTTTTTCCCTGAAACAAGAAGAAATTCCAAGACAAAAAAAGAGACGTAGAAGAGTATTTAACAAAATGAAAGAAAATAACGAAAATGTAAATGTTTAAATAAATTATTTTATAGATCGAGTGAATAATATTTTCTCACGGGGCCTCCTCGATGGCGTAATGATAACGTCGTCACCTTATAATCAAGGGATCCCAGGTGCGATACACGGTGGATGCACGTATTAGTTCGTATGTCATTTTAAACTGACGGTCCAGTCCAGATTAGCTTATCTGTGCAGAAAAACTAAAAAAAGAAATTGTCACAGTGTAAGAAAATTTCATGTTCAACCATATACAAAAACCAACACAATTATGGATCGCAACGTATTTCCTCAGATCCATTTTAATTATACGTGCATGATAAAATAATAGAAGTTGAGGAAAGATAAAGCCAAGCGAAACACAGATGCCTTCTCCATAATTTCAAATCTCGTTACGTAAGGTTCTGGGTTGAAGTCCCGGGCAGGCATGACTTTCTTGTTCTTGCCCTTTTATCTGCTCTATTTCATCATAAATCGTCGTTATGGTTTACCTACAGGGGAAAAATAATGACAATTGCCAATACACAGCCAATAACGAACAGAACAACAACTCAATTAGGGAGATGTCAAGAAAGAAACAAGGCTTTACGGTGTCTCCGTCTCTCGG
The DNA here is from genome assembly GCF_977018435.1 of Lepisma saccharinum. Classification (NCBI taxonomy): domain Eukaryota; kingdom Metazoa; phylum Arthropoda; class Insecta; order Zygentoma; family Lepismatidae; genus Lepisma; species Lepisma saccharinum. Next base: position 5,403 of record NW_028143590.1, read on the forward strand.
TTTCTCGAATTGAAAATTGCTCTCCCGTTCTCGGTCTCGGCTAGTTAAATATAGAAATCGAAAAACTAAGTGAAGATACATATATTTCATACATCCCGGTTTTATAGGAGATTTCGTGAGAGATGAAATAAATATTCTTCGATCATGTTTATTTTTATTAGTTTTGTTACGTAACATCACTTTTATTTCTAGTCGCGGACCAGTGACCATTACATGAAATTAATGACGAAATACTCAAAACACCTGTGACAAGGACGGTACTCAAATCCGGGAACTTTGGTGACGAGATCGAAGGTTGACCACTTAATGAGCTTGCCCACCGAGTCTGCTTAACGTTGCTTGTGTCAGGTAATTCGAAATAACTGTCAATATCCCACACCCATTATCATTTGTTTCATAATTTATCTTATTGATGTTATTAACCTGAAGTCGAAGAAATAGTTGAAAGGCAATAATGCAAGATTGAATGTCTCTGATGTTACTTCGTGCCGAATAATATGACGTGATATTATGATATGAATATATTAATAATATAATATGCCTAGTCATTCCATTGATTGATTCCAATTGCGCATACAAAATATGGTATAATGTCCACTCCTAACCAACCTCCGTGGCGGAGTGGTTAGCATAGCGCGATGCGACAGCATGGGCCCCTGGTTCGAATCTCGGCATTGCCATGGGTGTTCTTGGTGAGTGTCCGTTAATCAATGTCATCATATCATCACTCATTACTCATCTTCATCGTCGCTATTTGCCAAAAGTGAAAGAATAGCGACCCTAAATAACAAAAATCCAATCAAATGGAACATCTTCACCGATTTAATTCTATACCGTACCAAATTCCCAGTTTATTACTGCTTCTTGCTTCATTTTACAGCATCTCAATTGTTTTCCGATTCGAAAAAAAATTGGAATGTTGAGCAGTTGATTGTGCATTGTTTCGTTGTTTGGATTGTTTAATTAACGTCGCATTAATTAGTTTTAGACCAATCGTGACAAAGGGAAACGAGAGCACAAAGGAAGGGGAAAAGACAAGTTAGAGACCACGGCTCTCTTTACAGGTAGCATTCAGTGAATACGACTGAAGTGGCTGCAGAATATTATGGATAAAATTTGTTTCGCTTTTTCCTTTTATTTCTGTTTCAGTTATTTTACTTCGCTTATCTTCTACCACTCGTATTAATCGTGTTGCTGAGGAAGAATTATAAACTCGTGAAATGGACGATGAGACACGGTTCGAAACTGTGCCCACAAAATATTGTCTTATTTTCAAAATTTACGCCAAATATGGTTTCACTCGTCTCTTTCTCAAGGCGTTTTATTGCTTCTCCGATGGCGTAGTGGTAATGTCTTCGACATGTAACGAAAGGCTTCCGAATTAATACCAGAGAGAGGAACATTTGGTTCGGATCCCACTTTAATCTGTAGGTCCAGTGCATAAACTGGTCTTAAACCATTAGCGTGTGGCCTGTGGCCTGTGATGAGAACCATCATTTCAGTGAACCTTCATGACAATGAGTAGTATCACTCGAAAAATATTTTCTTACGAGTAGATCTTGTTAAGAAACCAGTTGCTGAAATGTTCTTCTTGAGGCCACGTAGCACCCAGCTGTTGTTTGTTGTTGCTGGGGCATGAGTCATGCTCAATCAATGCTCAATCCTTCCCGAGAACTCACATCCACCAGACAAACTTAAGCGAATAATTTGTTATTTGGGTTGTATAAACAACAGGCTTTAAGACGTTACGAAATTCTAGGTCCCGTGGCCCAGGTAATTCTTTCTCCGACTGTACATATATGCTGAAGACATCATGGTCAAGAGGGTATGTTGTTAATAAGCCTGACATGAGTAGTTTTGGACCATCTATTATGTAATTGCATAAGATTAGGTAAATAGGTGCAGAAGAAGTCGAAAATATCAAACAGCTATTTAGAAACTTCTCAAATTCGGTGTCTTCATGAAGAATGCTATTGATATCTCTAAGGTGGGTGTGACGTGGAGCCTTTGTCTTCATATGTGGGAGTACTAGAATTTTGCCAGCTGTCGTTAAGAGTAACAAGTGGAAGAGATTTTGCGGTGGGCTAGCTCGCACGCTGGAAATCGACTAACTCTTTTTCTGTTCACTAGGTAGAAAAAATATTAACGATGGGCATAGATGATGAGGATGTGAAACTAGTGTTGGATGATCATTGCAAAAGAGAGGGTTCCGAAAGGAATGTTCCTGTGAGTTCTAAGGTATGTTTAGTTTGGGAGTAGATATTTTCTCTTCGCTTATGGGCGAAGTAAAGTTCCGCCGGCGGCGGACGAATAAGCCCAGTAGGCAAAAATTTGCGACGGGTTAACACACACGGTTGTGATCGATTTCTATGCTATGTTCGAACTCTTCTCACAGACCAATATTGTTAAGTTTGATATGCACGGGATGGATATCTTCATACCTGGTTGGGATTTGTAAATAATTGTATATGGTGATTTATATTGTTCGTAAATTTGGTTCGCCAATATTGTTAATAGATATGTATCTTCATATTTGTGCATATTGGAACCAAGCGAAATAATGTGATGTGCGTTTTGAGGTGACGTAAAATATTTTTAGGAATGCCATGTAAATATATACATTTGTAAATACAACGTTATTTCATTTGGCATGTTCGGATGAGCCCATGCTGGGCGCCAATTATGACAATTCGTCATAAAACATACGTTAAGGTTAAAGTAGTTTTCATGTTTATTCAAGGATAGTGCAAGAGGCACAGTCGTTACGGAGCATGGGTTTTCTATCTTGGTCGGTTTGGGGACCAGTGCTCATGTGGCGTACCGTCGTATTATCATTACTCATTCGTATTAATGTAAAGTGTTAGAAAATGGAAACTAAATAAACGTAATCAATCAATACTGGCATGTTAAAATTACTCAAAAATCTCAGTGATTTATATTAATCCCATTCATAATGTCGTAGGAACATGGTGCCATTTAGACGCTCCGACATGTATTTGATAGTCCAACGAAGAATCTAAATAATCAGTGATTTATCTTGTATTTTTGTGAAAGAACAGTGATTCCAATTCATTATATAATTTACCTGAGAATCTGTAATTTAGATTGTCTGCCATAGATTTGAGTTGTTGGCCGGGCAAGCGAACGGTTGTTTGTTTGGTGTTGGAGGACGGGTATATCTACAGTAGGTTGGTTGGTGGGTGCGGAAGGCGGAAGAGATGTGTGTTGGTTGGTTGGAGTAGCGGGCGGGTGGGTGAATGGATGGAGAGAGGGAGTAGGAGGGCGGATGGGCGATTGGATGGTGGGTGGGAGTTGGCGCGAGGGTGGGCGAATGGATGGTAGGTGGGAGTTGGCGGGTGGGTGGTTGAATGGTTGGTTGGTTGGAGACGGTGGGCGGGTGGGTGAATGGTTGGTTGGTTGGAGACGGTGGGCGGGTGGGTGAATGGTTGGTTGGTTGGAGACGGTGGGCGGGTGGGTGAATAGTTGGTTGGTGGTCTTGACGTATGTTTTCGTACTTTCAACATAAGTTAATGAAATTATAACTAATTTATTTATTAGTATAACTAACATAACATTCTGTGACAAATATATAATCCATTTCGGACCTCTTAAGCCGGTTCGCCACTGGAGATATTATATGCTTATATTTGCATATGAAACAACTACAATTGGTGTAACCAAGATCTTAGTAAATATTTCGTCATAAAACGGGCATTTTAATATTCTCTTTAGAAAAATATATGGCATAGATATACTAGAGCTAAGAAAAAGTACAAAACTTTAAAATGGGATGCCGATCGATCCCAGAGATATATTAGTTTTAGATTAGGTTTGTTCAACATAGGTAAGGGAAGGTAATTCATGATATTTTATGTAATTCTATAGACAAATTGACATATAGCACAAATTATGTTGAAAGGTTCAAGACTCTAGAAGATATTAAGATAAATTTGTCGGGAACTTTGAAACTGCTGATAAATCTTACTAATGTATTAAGTTTGTTGTTAGTTTCAAAAATAGTGAAAAACAAAACTTTTTTCGTTTGGGAAGAATGGAAAGAGAAAAAGAGAATATTATATCACTTTGTGATGGAAACAAGGTGCAGCTACACGATAGCTCACCCTCGTTTTTTGAAGGTAGTGGCGAATTTAGTCTGAATTTGGTTTGAAGAGTTTGTGAGTATTCCTTAAAAGGGAAGATTTAACATAATTCACTGGAACAGGGTGGAACGGATTTTCTTCGAGTGGGAATCGTTTTCAAAAGGTTAGGTTGTAGAAACTCGAATCCCAGTTGACAGATTGTCGCTGAGGTGACATACATGCTTCAGAAGAAAATTTGTCGAAGTTAGATATTTTAAAGAAGAGGAAAATTGTCGGTCCTCCCACGTAATGGACAGTTTGTGACACTGAGGTGAATAGAATATGCAGGTCTTTGATTAAGCGACTGCAATGTTTTAACTAAAATGTATATAGTAAATCGTTTGTATATTTTTAGATATGGATTTATTGCAAATTCTTATGAGAAATATGATAATGGCGAAAAAAGACGTCATACAAGAAATGATTTAGATAATTTTTATAGTAGGGTATTCTATAGAGTTCCTTTATGAGGAGTTGTTGTTGCAGGGTAAATTTATTTCAGACGCTGAGTTCTTTCTAGAAATAGAAGAAGAGATGCATTTTCCCACATCCGGTTTATGTGGACAATGCTGACTTGAGCCTGTAACTGGAAGTCGGAAATAAATGTGTGAGTGGTTTTGTAGAATTCGTGACAACTTATGATTCATGTTGGGTAATAAGGCACGCATGTAAACGTTGCAAGTGAGTAAATATTATTGTTCAGTAGGGAAATGGAGTGAAAAGTAATCTCACAGCAGTTTATTCAAATTTTCATTCTTAAGGATTTGCCAGTCACTTGTACATATATGCTGAAGACATCATGGTCAAGAGGGTATGTTGTTAATAAGCCTGACATGAGTAGTTTTGGACCATCTATTATGTAATTGCATAAGATTAGGTAAATAGGTGCAGAAGAAGTCGAAAATATCAAACAGCTATTTAGAATCTTCTCAAATTTGGTGTCTTCATGAAGAATGGTAATGCTATCTCTAAGGTGGTCGTGACGTGGATCCTTTGTCTTCATATGTGGGAGAACTAGAATTTTGCCAGCTGTCGTTAAGAGTAACAAGTGGACGAGATTTTGCGGTGGGCTAGCTCGCACGCTGGAAATCGACTAACTATTTTTCTGTTCACTAGGTAGAAAAAATATTAACCATGGGCATAGATGATGAGGATGTGAAACTAGTGTTGGATGATCATTGCAAAAGAGAGGGTTCCGAAAGGAATGTTCCTGTGAGTTCTAAAGTAGGTTTAGTCTGGGAGTAGATATTTTCTCTTCGCTTATGGGCGAAGTAAAGTTCGTTAAAAGTAACAAGTGGACGAGATTTTGCGGTGGGCTAGCTCCCACGCTGGAAATCGACTAACTCTTTTTCTGTTCAGTAGGTAGAAAAAATATTAACCATGGACATAGATGATGAGGATGTGAAACTAGTATTGGATGATCATTGCAAAAGAGAGGGTTCCGAAAGGAATGTTCCTGTGAGTTCTAAAGTAGGTTTAGTTTGGGAGTAGATATTTTCTCTTCGCTTATGGGCGAAGTAAAGTTCCGCCGGCGGCGGACGAATAAGCCAAGTAGGCAAAAATTTGCGACGGGTTAACACACACGGTTGTGATCGATTTCTATGCTATGTTCGAACACTTCTCACAGACCAATTATGTTAAGTTTGATATGCACGGGATGGATAACTTCATACCTGGTTGGGATTTGTAAATAATTCTATATGGTGATTTATATTGTTCGTAAATTTGGTTCGCCATACATGCTTAAGAAGAAAGTTTGTCGAAGTTAGATATTTTAAAGAAGAGGAAAATTGTCGGTCCTCTCACGCCAATGGACAGTTTGTGACACTGAGGTGAATAGAATATGCAGGTCTTTTATTAAACGACTGCAATGTTTTAACTAAAATGTATATAGTAAATCGTTTGTATATTTTTAGATATGGATTTATTGCAAATTCTTATGAGAAATATGATAATGGCGAAAAAGGACGTCATACAAGAAATGATTTAGATAATTTTTATAGTAGGGTATTCTATAGAGTTCAGTTTAGGGGGGTTGTTTTTGTTGCAGGGTAAATTTATTTCAGACGCTGAAGTTCATTTGGAGAAATAGAAGAAGAGATGCATTTTCCCACATCCGGTTTATGTGGACAATGCTGACTTGAGCCTGTAACTGGAAGTCGGAAATAAATGTGTGAGTGGTTTTGTAGAATTCGTGACAACTTATGATTCAAGTTGGGTAATAAGGCACGCATGTAAACGTTGCAAGTGAGTAAATATTATTGTTCAGTAGGGAAATGGAGTGAAAAGTAATCTCACAGCAGTTTATTCAAATTTTCATTCCTAAGGATTTGCCAGTCACTTGTAGAGTGGTGGAAAAAGTTCTTCCCCATAAGACTTTAATGGCAGTAAATAATGCCGGAAGGGTAGGCAACACACATTGCACCATTAGGTGATCGGGTGATTCTGTCTGTCTCAAGAGCAACTCGCCTTTCATGCAAAAGCCAACAGGCACAGGAAATGTAGGAAAGTCACGTGACTTGTCAGGTGGAATGTTGTTCGTCAGAAAATCGCCTTTTCTCAAGCCAGGTCGCACAACCGACAAGAGCTACACGTTATATCTCCGAAAATGATTCCCCTAAAAACGTTGAACGAGACGCTAAAACAATTCTTGCCTTAATTACTGTATGTGCCGCAGTAGCACAGTCGTTAGGGCGTTTTATTACCATGCGAGAGATCTGGGTTCGATCCCCGACGGGGAATAATCGGGATTTTGTCCACCTGTTCAAGCTGCTTCAGTGCCCACCCAGCGTCGTATAAAGTGGGTACCTGGAGGAAACTCTGGGGAAGGGCCAGGAGCGTGGTGCTGATCACTTCATTCCCACCTTCGGCCTGATGAAGAAAGCGTTGGGCCCCAAGTCCACTAACTCCACACTCCCTATACGCCTTCATGGCTTGGTGCAAAGCACAAGGTAGGACTTTGCTTATTAATTTACTATACATCCCGATTTTGTCTGAACAAAACTTCCCAATCTCTACGTGGGCTTTCTTCCAAGTTCCGTAGGGATGTGAATAGGCTCCAATATTTCTTGACACAATTCATACATGTTATATTTCCTTATAAGAACAACCGCCGATATATTTTGTGTGCGTGTGTGTAGGAGGGGGGGTATAATCCAAACATGTGAGGTGATCCTTTTCCCACTACTCACTCCATTCTCAGAAATAAATCTCAATTCCACACACTGAATATGCAGCACTTTCTACATCTTAGCATGCAAATATCTACATAGTAGCAAAGTAATGTGTGGAAAGAGAAAAATTAACGATTTGTAACGGCACTCTGGAAATTTTTTAGTTTATTTTTTTCCAATTTGAACTGACATTCATAACATTCATTAACAATCCCAATATTGACAAAACAATAGCTTAGTCGTGCTGCTACTTTCAATTCTTCATTATCGTAGTCACCGTAACTCTCTCTCTCTCTCTCTCTCTCTCTCTCTCTCATCCTTCCCGATGGAGCTGTAGTAGAAGAGTCGCCTTGTAATCAAGGAGTCCCCGGTTCGATACCCGGTGGAGACACAGTGGTTAGGATCCCACTTTAAACTGTAGATGCAGTCTCGATTAGCCTCTGGGTGCATAAAGTGGACTTAAAATACCAAATGAAAATAAAAATAAAAATCACCGTAACTCTATACAAAGCCAGAGGATCCATTTTTGAAACCTGTTGAGGCTTAGATGTAGCATTGCATTCGTATCATTACCCATCATCTTCATCGTCGCGATTATCGCAAGAGGTAAAAATGCGACACAAAATAACCCAAACAGAAGCTTGGAATCAATCTGAATATTGGTTACGTTGGATACGTGGTAGAATTGTTTTAAATATCACTTCCTGTGATGTAATAGGGTTTTTGATTTAGTGTTGTCCACGGGACGAGACGGGACAGGCTTTTAAAAATTCGAGACGAGACGAGATTGACCATGTGTCATGAGACAAACGAATATTTTCGAGACGAGACAGCATTTCCACGAGACGAGACAGGCCAAAGTCTCGTCTCGTGGGCAACACTATTTTGATTAGAGACCATTTGTATAATACATATCGTTGTTGCGAACAATTAGTAGTTTCACGTTCACCACACTCTTCGGTTGTTTAGAAATCGTAAGGAAGAAGGATCTCTAAATTTCCGCTTTCACATGTCAATGAAACTTTAAAATAAGTTCAGTGTAGGTCACAAAAGAGATTTACATATTGTTATGATATCTTTTAAACACCACGAAATCTAATTCCAATAGAATACGATACTACTCCTTACGTTCCTGTAGATGTTCACCATTAGTCTGGCGAAAAAAAGTAACGAAGATTTCCGTGTTTCCTTGAGGAAAGATAAGGCGTCTGCTTGTAGGAAGCAAGCACTAACTGCTTCGATCATTGACCTTCACTGCCAGAGTGACTCACAGCTGGCCTTCCCTCGTTCCAGTGTGCGTATAAAACAGGTATTTTATTTCGTTCGTTCCAATCCACAGTTATATCAAGCTAACATTCTAATATTTTCGTAAAATATGTAGTAAACAAGTTGTATACATTATGGTCTTCCAGTGTGTTGTTGCCTCCTGCTATTTACACGCGGGAGATGGGGGTGTTGTAAACATTTCTGAACCCAAAGGTCGAGCACGAAGGAAAGGTTGTGTAAGCATTGGAGGCAATAACAAGGTAATAGAAGTTGAAGGAAATGCTGGAATGAATTATATCAGAAATTGAGTAAAAACTGTTCTCATCACGCATAGGGCTATCAGATCGCTCTTCAGCGGAGAGTAAGACAAATTGTCTCAAAATGTTGGACACGAACGTATTTACTAGGACATCTTAGCATATAACAAGAGTATGACATCTTCAGCTCAAAAATTAATGTTGAAGTGAACGGTTGAGTTGAAAATTCCTCAACTGCTAATTAATAGCACGGCTGTATGTGATTTCAACTTGTGTATGTAAGACAGAACGTTTTTCGTCGATGTGGGGCCAGGAAGAGAAAACAATCCATGAATTCGGGAAGGAAAAAAATCACAATTTCGTAAACAAAGTCTGGAAGTTCTTGTTTATTAATATGTAAAAAACTACTATACACTGGGAAAAAACAGAATTGTGTGCCTTATTTCTCCAATAAGGAGAATAATTACTTGTTACTTCGAACAAATTACCGACACTTATATCGATAAAACTTCACAAAGTAAGCATTTTTATACATATATCCGGACTTTTTCGGATCTAGAAAATCGTGAAGTAATTTCTGAGCTTTTCCGAACATCCAGTAGCAACCATGCACACTCTTTGATTTAAGCATACTTCTCCAAGGAACCACGTTATCTTAGACTCCCCTCAGTTTCTCTGTTTCTCCATCTAATTTGAAGTTACGTGATGCCCAAAATACGTATAAGGCATTTGAGATTTCTTTCAAATTCCTTCCGGAGGCCAGACACAACTATAAAATGTAGGACACGTCCGAAAATAAGAATGATTCTTATAAGTCTTTTTATTTAGCGTCGTTTTTCTTTCACCTCTTGCTAATTGCGACGACGAGGATGAGTGATATGATGAAATTGATGAAGGGGCACTCACAAAGAACACCCATACGCTCGACGGGATTCGAACCCAGGACATGAGACATCGTAGCGCACTGTGCTAACCACTCTGTCACGGGCGGAATTCTTATAGCCCTAATCGTTCCTCAAGCATTTTTCCTATCTTTAACTACACACGAAACATAAAGAACAATCTAAATAAACAGGTGCCAGTTCACACTCTAACCGTAAAAAAAACATATGCACGTGAAAATGCAAAATAATATTTATTTTTACGTAGTTGTGACTTATTATTGTATATTAAAGAAATATATTAGTGATAAAATGACGGAAGTAGAGGAGCATCTCCAATGAAACACTCATGCCTTATGGATATTTGTATTTCTTGCCGAACAAGGTTCCGAGTTCGAGTTCCGACCAAAATGGGTTTATTGTGTATGTTCATTCTTGTCTTTAATGTAATCATAAATCGTCGTCATGAATAATTTAACTTCAGAGGAAGAAAACTGAGGTAATTACTAATAAAAACAATAACAAAACAAATTTGATCTTAAAGCCCTGGCTTTGCGCTACATCTTCCATCACGGGGATCATATGCGTGCGCCCAGGGGGTCAGGGGGAGGGCAAATGCCCCCCTAATCATGGACGTCTGCAGATTTTTTCCACGAAGAGACAAGCAAGGTATTTTTCCATGGGGCATATTACCCCGATAATTGTGTTGCATTATCGCATTCCTGCATCCTCATTATAATAATTAATGTAAATTATTATGACTGAAATCAAATTATACATGTGAAAACGTACTTTTTGGTTGACATTCGTTTTCTAAGGGAAAGATGTGGCAATCCTTGCCCCCCTTCCAGACATCTATGCCCCTATATTATTATATTTTCACCTAAAAATTTAGGATAGATGAATCCTATCGCTGTTATTAAACTATATTATACTCTTAAAGAAAGTTAAGTATTTTCAAGCCGATGAAAGTTCAAAGCAACTACGGGGGAAGGGGGTGCAGTGGCGAAACCACAGCCCCCCACAACCTTGAACGGGAATCAATTTTAGGGGCAAACATGGAAGTAAAGGAAAGCAAGAGTAGCAGAATCTAAGAGTAGCAGGACAAAAGGATACTCAAGATGGATTTTGTTTTCACGTCTTTCTTGCATTATTTCTTCCAGACTGCCAAGAGCACCTGCGGGGGGGGGACAGAGCTGCAATTGCCCCCTTGATTTCAAATTTTATACAAATATAAATACCTTTTGTAAAATGTTCTTGCTCGCTTCGCTCGCAATGTCTGCTTTTCTTGCAGTCTAGTCAAGTTCAGAGCTGTAGCTAGGGGTCGACGGGTGTTAACCCTGGACGCCAAACGATCTAAATAAAAAAACTTGTAAAAGAGAATAATATGGCGCTCCATGAATTTGTTTCCCCATACTAAATCGACATTGTTTTCGTTTTGCAAAAAATTGGATCTGAAAATTTATTGGTCGCTTCGCTCGCAATTTGTTTTCTGTAATGCATTTTAAATTACCGAGGAGAGAAGTACTGCTGCTAAAAGGTTTTCTCTTAAGTGCATTGCATGAACAATTGTTTGGAGGGAAAGGAACGCGCAGATTTGATAGACAATTTATATAATTTTTACTGTTGGTATATAAGTATATGTGTGTGTGTGTGTGTGTGTGTGTGTGTTGTATATATATGTATGTATGTATTTATATGTGTGTGTGGGGCGGGTGGAGGGGTGTATATATAAACACACCCATCAATGCAATAAAATTTAAACAAGTGAGATGAAATTACGTTATTCTTTTCCGGCCTGAACTATCATCAAGGCTATCCCCCCTAATCAGAGGGTCTGCGCACGCCTATGACGGGGACTGACACTTTACGTAGGTGTAGACACGCTTCGTACAATTTGATGATATCGCGATTACGTAATGGATGTGCAGCCACTTAACTGAACCCCCCAAAATTAACATTTTATTACTAAATTCTAAATTAGCATAATATCACATAGTTTACCTATTCATACCTTTGGTGCACTTTGTGAATTGTGCATTAATCAACATCAGGTTAATCGCGGCAGGCAAAGTGGAGGGAAAATGACAATGAAACACAACGAGGCCCTTGGTTCCCAATTAATGAAACTTTGTCTACATGCAACTGAGTCGCTGCGTGAAATTGCTGAAAATGTCATTTATTAATTTCTTAATTTTGCTTATTTTATATTGCTTTTCTTTCACTTGGCGTCAACAAAGGCGATGAGGATGATTAATGAAGTTATGAAATGGATGATAGGACATGATGATCCATGTCTTACACAAAATTCTAAGTTGGGACTAATGAATATCGATTCGTCTTATCATTTGTCAAGTAGTTACTTTTAACTCCAATCTTCTTCAAGGACTTCTGGATTGACAGCATGTGTGTTGCGCGATGATGATTCGACGAAAACCACCATATCAGTGAACTTTCTTGACAATGACTCTAATATCAATAAAGAGAACATTTTCTTACGAATATCTGTTGTTAAGAAACCAATTCCTGAAACTTTTTCTGGTAGTCTCACGGCACCCAGCTGTCGTTTGTTATGGCTGGGCCTGGGGGTATGACTCACGCTGCTGTCAATACTCAATCATTCCCGAGAATCCAGGTCCGCCAGGCAAACCCAAGCGACAATTTTGTTATTTGGGTTGCATAGACAACAGGCTTTAAGATGTTACTATATCGTAGGTCTCGTGGCCCAAGAACTACTTTCCATGACTGTACATATATGCTGAAGACATCATGGTCAATAGGGTATGTTGTTAATAAACCTGACATGAGTAGTTTTGGACCATCTATTATGTAATTGTATAAGATTAGGTAAATAGGTGCAGAAGAAGTCGAAAATATCAAACAGCTATTTAGAATCTTCTAGATGCTAATGCTTTATCTAAGGTGGGCGCGAAGTGGATCCTTTGTCTTCATATGAGGGAGAAGTAGAATTTTGCCAGCTGTCGTTAAGAGTAACAAGTGGACGAGATTTTGCTGTGGGCTAGCTCGCACGCTGGAAATCGACTAACTCTTTTTCTGTTCACTAGGTAGAAAAATATTAACCATGGGCATAGATGATGAGGATGTGAAACTAGTGTTGGATGATCATTGCAAAAGAGAGGGTTCCGAAAGGAATGTTCCTGTGAGTTCTAAAGTAGGTTTAGTTTGGGAGTAGATATTTTCTCTTCGCTTATGGGCGAAGTAAAGTTCCGCCGGCGGCGGACGAATAAGCCAAGTAGGCAAAAATTTGCGACGGGTTAACACACACGGTTGTGATCGATTTCTATGCTATGTTCGAACTCTTCTCACAAACCAATATTGTTAAGTTTGATATGCACGGGATGGATATCTTCATACCTGGTTGGGATTTGTAAATAATTGTATATGGTGATTTATATTGTTCGTAAATTTGGTTCGCCAATATTGTTAATAGATATGTATCTTCATATTTGTGCATATTGGAACCAAGCGAAATAATGTGATGTGCGTTTTGAGGTGACGTAAAATATTTTTTGGAATGCCATGTAAATACATTCATTTGAAAATACAACGTTATTTCATTTGGCATGTTCGGTTGAGCCCATGCTGGGCGCCAATTATGACAGTTCGTCATAAAACATACCTTAAGGTTAAAGTAGTTTTCATGTTTATTCAAGGATATTGCAAGAGGCACAGTCGTTACGGAGCATGGGTTTTGTAACTTGGTCGGTTTGGGGACCAGTGCTCCTGTGGCGTTCCGTCGTATTATCATTACTCATTCGTATTAATGAAAAGTGTTAGAAAATGGAAACTAAATAAACGTAATCAATGAATACTGGCATGTTAAAATTACTCAAAAATCTCAGTGGTTTATATTAATCCCATTCATAATGTCGTAGGAACAAGGTGCCATTTAGACGCTCCGACTTGTATTTGAAAGTCCAACGAAAAATCTAAATAATCCGTGATTTATCTTGTATTTTTGTGAAAGAACAGTGATTCCAATTCATTATATAATTTACCTGAGAATCTGTAATTTAGATTGTCTGCCATAGATTTGAGTTCTCGGCCGGGCAAGCGAACGGTTGTTTGTTTGGTGTTGGAGGACAGGTATATCTACAGTAGGTTGGTGGGTGGGTGCGGAAGGCAGGAGGGATGTGTGTTGGTTGGTTGGAGTGGCGGGCGGGTGGGTGAATGGATGGAGGGAGGGAGTAAAAGGGCGGGTGGGCGATTGGATGGTGGGTGGGAGTTGGCGGGAGGGTGGGCGAATGGATGGTGGGTGGGAGTTGGCGGGTGGGTGGGTGAATGGTTGGTTGGTTGGAGACGTTGGGCGGGTGGGTGAATGGTTGGTTGGTTGGAGACGGTGGGCGGGTGGGTGAATGGTTGGTCGGTTGGAGACGGTGGGCGAGTGGGTGAATGGTTGGTTTGTTGGTGACGGTGGGCGGGTGGGTGAATGGTTGGTTGGTTGGAGACGGTGGGCGGGTGGGTGAATGGTTGGTTGGTAATCTTGACGTATGTTGTCGTACTTACAACATAAATTAATGAAATTATAACTAATTTATTCATTAGTATAACTAACATAACAATCTGTGATAGACAAATATATAATCCATTTCGGACCTCTTAAGCCGGTTCGCAACTGGAGATATTATATGCTTATATTTGCATATGAAACAACTGCAAATGGTGTAACCAAGATCTTGGTAAATATTTCCTCATAAAACGGGCATTTTAATATTCTCTTTAGAAAATATATGGCATAGATATACTAGAGCTAAGAAAAAGTACAAAACTTTAAAATGGGATGCCGATCGAACCCAGAGATATATTAGTTTTAGATTAGGTTTGTTCAACATATGTAAGGGAAGGTAATTCATGATATTTTATGTAATTCTATAGACAAATTGACATATAGCACAAATTATGTTGTAAGGTTCAAGACTCTAGAAGATATTAAGATAAATTTGTCGGGAACTTTGAAACTGCTGATAAATCTTACTAATGTATTAAATTGGTTGTTAGTTTCAAAAATAGTGAAAAACAAAACTTTTTTTCGTGTGGGAAGAATGGAAAGAGAAAAAGAGAATATTCTATTCCTTTGTGATGGGAACAAGGTGCAGCTTCACGATAGCTCACCCTCGTTTTTTGAAGGTAGTGGCGAATTTAGTCTGAATTTGGTTTGAAATGTTTGTGAGTATTCCTTAAAAGGGAAGATTTAACATAATTCACTGGAACAGGGTGGAACGGATTTTCTTCGAGTGGGAATCGTTTTCTAATGTTAGGTTGTAGAAACTCGAATCCCAGTTGACAGCTTGTCGCTGAGGTGACATACATGCTTAAGAAGAAAGTTTGTCGAAGTTAGATATTTTAAAGAAGAGGAAAATTGTCGCACCTCTCACGCCAATGGACAGTTTATGACTCTGAGGTGAATAGATTATGCAGGTCTTTGATTAAACGACTGCAATGTTTTAACTAAAATGTATATAGTAAATCGTTTGTATATTTTTAGATATGGATTTATTGCAAATTCTTATGAGAAATATGATAATGGCGAAAGAGGACGTCATACAAGGAATGATTTAGATAATTTTTATAGTAAGGTATTCTATAGAGTTCAGTTATGGGGAGTTGTTGTTGTTGCAGGGTAAATTTATTTCAGACGCTGAAGTTCTTTGGAGAAATAGAAGAAGAGATGCATTTTCCCACATCCGGTTTATGTGGACAATGCTGACTTGAGCCTGTAACTGGAAGTCGGAAATAAATGTGTGAGTGGTTTCGTAGAATTCGTGATAACTTATGATTCAAGTTGGGTAATAAGGCACGCATGTAAACGTTGCAAGTGAATAAATATTATTGTTCAGTAGGGAAATGGAGTGAAAAGTAATCTCACAGCAGTTTGATCAAATTTTCATTCCTAAGGATTTGCCAGTCACTTGTACATATATGCTGAAGACATCATGGTCAAGAGGGTATGTTGTTAATAAACCTGACATGAGTAGATTTGGACCATCTATTATGTAATTGCATAAGATTAGGTAAATAGGTGCAGAAGAAGTCGAAAATATCAAACAGCTATTTAGAATCCTCTCAAATTTGGCGTCTTTATGAAGAATTCTAATGCTATCTCTAAGGTGGGCGTGACGTGGATCCTTTGTCTTCATATGAGGGAGCAGTAGAATTTTGCCAGCTGTCGTTAAGAGTAACAAGTGGACGAGATTTTGCGGTGGGCTAGCTCGCACGCTGGAAATCGACTAACTCTTTTTCTGTTCACTAGGTAGAAAAAATATTAACCATGGGCATAGATGATGAGGATGTGAAACTAGTGTTGGATGATCATTGCAAAAGAGAGGGTTCCGAAAGGAATGTTCCTGTGAGTTCTAAAGTAGATTTAGTTTGGGAGTAGATATTTTCTCTTCGCTTACGGGCGAAGTAAAGTTCCGCCGGCGGCGGACGAATAAGCCAAGTAGGCAAAAATTTGCGACGGTTTAACACACACGGTTGTGATCGATTTCTACGCTATGTTCGAACTCTTCTCACAAACCAAAATTGTTAAGTTTGATATGCACGGGATGGATATCTTCATACCTGATTGGGATTTGTAAATAATTCTATATGGTGATTTATATTGTTCGTAAATTTGGTTCGCCAATATTGTTAATAGATATGTATCTTCATATTTGTGCATATTGGAACCAATCGAAATAATGTGATGTGCGTTTTGAGGTGACGTAAAATATTTTTAGGAATGCCATGTAAATATATACATTTGTAAATACGTTATTTCATTTGGCATGCTCGGTTAAGCTCCTGCTGGGCGCCAATTATGACAATTCGTCATAAAACATACGTTAAGGTTAAAGTAGTTTTCATGTTTATTCAAGGATAGTGCAAGAGGCACAGTCGTTACGGAGCATGGGTTTTGTAACTTGGTCGGTTTTGGGACCAGTGCTCCTGTGGCGTACCGTCGTATTATCATTACTCATTCGTACTAATGAAAAGTGTTAGAAAATGGAAACTAAATAAACGTAATCAATCAATACTGGCATGTTAAAATTACTCAAAAATCTCAGTGGTTTATATTAATCCCATTCATAATGTCGTAGGAACATGGTGCCATTTAGACGCTCCGACATGTATTTGAAAGTCCAACGAAGAATCTAAATAATCAGTGATTTATCTTGTATTTTTGTGAAAAAACAGTGATTCCAATTCCTTATATAATTGACCTGTAATTTACATTGTCTGCCATAGATTTGAGTTGTAAGCCGGGCAAGCGAACGGTTGTTTGTTTGGTGTTGGAGGGCGGGTATATCTACAGTAGGTTGGTGGGTGGGTGCGGAAGGCGGGAGGGATGTGTGTTGATTGGTTGGAGTGGCGGGCGGGTGGGTGAATGGATGGAGGGAGGGAGTAGGAGGGCGGGTGGGCGATTGGATGGTGGGTGGGAGTTGGCGGGAGGGTGGGCGAATGGATGATGGGTGGGAATTGGCGGGTGGGTGGGTGAAAGGTTGGTTGGTTGGAGACGGTGGGCGGGTGAGTGAATGGTTGGTTGGTTGGAGACGGTGGGCGGGTGGGTGAATGGTTGGTTGGTTTGAGACGGTGGGCGGGTGGGTGAATGGTTGGTTGGTGGTCTTGACGTATTTTCTCGTACTTTCAACATAAATTAATGAAATTATAACTAATTTATTCATTAGTATAACTAACATAACAATCTGTGATAGACAAATATATAATCCATTTCGGACCTCTTAAGCCGGTTCGCCACTGGAGATATTATATGCTTATATTTGCATATCAAACAACTGCAAATGGTGTAACCAAGATCTTAGTAAATATTTCCTCATAAAACGGGCATTTTAATATTCTCTTTTGAAAAATATATGGCATAGATATACTAGAGCTAAGAGAAAGTACAAAACTTTAAAATGGGATGCCGATCGAACCCAGAGATATATTAGGTTTAGTTTAGGTTTGTTCAACATATGTAAGGGAAGGTAATTCATGATATTTTATGTAATTCTATAGACAAATTGACATATAGCACAAATTATGTTGTAAGGTTCAAGACTCTAGAAGATATTAAGATAAATTTGTCGGGAACTTTGAAAATGCTGATAAATCTTACTAATGAATTAAATTGGTTGTTAGTTCCAAAAATAGTGAAAAACAAAACTTTTTTCTTGTGGGAAGAATGGAAAGAGAAAAAGAGTATATTCTATCCCTTTGTGATGGGAACAAGGTGCAGCTACACGATAGCTCACCCTCGTTTTTTGAAGGCAGTGGCGAATTTAGTCTGAAAAGTTTGTGAGTATTCCTTAAAAGGGAAGGTTTAACATAATTCACTGGAACAGGGTGGAACGGATTTTCTTCGATTGGGAATCGTTTTCAAAAGGTTAGGTTGTAGAAACTGGAATCCCAGTTGACAGCTTGTCGCTGAGGTGACATACATGCTTAAGAAGAAAGTTTGTCGAAGTTAGATATTTTAAAGAAGAGGAAAATTGTCGGTCCTCTCACGCCAATGGACAGTTTGTGACACTGAGGTGAATAGAATATGCAGGTCTTTTATTAAACGACTGCAATGTTTTACCTAAAATGTATATAGTAAATCGTTTGTATATTTTTAGATATGGATTTATTGCAAATTCTTATGAGAAATATGATAATGGCGAAAAAGGACGTCATACAAGAAATGATTTAGATAATTTTTATAGTAGGGTATTCTATAGAGTTCAGTTTAGGGGGGTTGTTTTTGTTGCAGGGTAAATTTATTTCAGACGCTGAAGTTCATTTGGAGAAATAGAAGAAGAGATGCATTTTCCCACATCCGGTTTATGTGGACAATGCTGACTTGAGCCTGTAACTGGAAGTCGGAAATAAATGTGTGAGTGGTTTTGTAGAATTCGTGACAACTTATGATTCAAGTTGGGTAATAAGGCACGCATGTAAACGTTGCAAGTGAGTAAATATTATTGTTCAGTAGGGAAATGGAGTGAAAAGTAATCTCACAGCAGTTTATTCAAATTTTCATTCCTAAGGATTTGCCAGTCACTTGTACAGTGGTGGAAAAAGTTCTTCCCCATAAGACTTTAATGGCAGTAAATAATGCCGGAAGGGTAGGCAACACACATTGCACCATTAGGTGATCAGGTGATTCTGTCTGTCTCAAGAGCAACTCGCCTTTCATGCAAAAGCCAACAGGCACAGGAAATGTAGGAAAGTCACGTGACTTGTCAGGTGGAATGTTGTTCGTCAGAAAATCGCCTTTTCTCAAGCCAGGTCGCACAACCGACAAGAGCTACACGTTATATCTCCGAAAATGATTCCCCTAAAAACGTTGAACGAGACGCTAAAACAATTCTTGCCTTAATTACTGTATGTGCCGCAGTAGCACAGTCGTTAGGGCGTTTTATTACCATGCGAGAGATCTGGGTTCGATCCCCGACGGGGAATAATCGGGATTTTGTCCACCTGTTCAAGCTGCTTCAGTGCCCACTCAGCGTCGTATAAAGTGGGTACCTGGAGGAAACTCTGGGGAAGGGCCAGGAGCGTGGTGCTGATCACTTCATTCCCACCTTCGGCCTGATGAAGAAAGCGTTGGGCCCCAAGTCCACTAACTCCACACTCCCTATACGCCTTCATGGCTTGGTGCAAAGCACAAGGTAGGACTTTGCTTATTAATTTACTATACATCCCGATTTTGTCTGAACAAAACTTCCCAATCTCTACGTGGGCTTTCTTCCAAGTTCCGTAGGGATGTGAATAGGCTCCAATATTTCTTGACACAATTCATACATGTTATATTTCCTTATAAGAACAACCGCCGATATATTTTGTGTGCGTGTGTGTAGGAGGGGGGGTATAATCCAAACATGTGAGGTGATCCGTTTCCCACTACTCACTCCATTCTCAGAAATAAATCTCAATTCCACACACTGAATATGCAGCACTTTCTACATCTTAGCATGCAAATATCTACATAGTAGCAAAGTAATGTGTGGAAAGAGAAAAATTAACGATTTGTAACGGCACTCTGGAAATTTTTTAGTTTATTTTTTTTCAATTTGAACTGACATTCATAACATTCATTAACAATCCCAATATTGACAAAAGAATAGCTTAGTCGTTCTGCTACTTTCAATTCTTCATTATCGTAGTCACCGTAACTCTCTCTCTCTCTCTCTCTCTCTCTCTCTCTCTCTCTCTCTCTCATCCTTCCCGATGGCGCTGTAGTAGAAGAGTCGCCTTGTAATCAAGGAGTCCCCGGTTCGATACCCGGTGGAGACACAGTGGTTAGGATCCCACTTTAAACTGTAGATGCAGTCTCGATTAGCCTCTGGGTGCATAAAGTGGACTTAAAATACCAAATGAAAATAAAAATAAAAATCACCGTAACTCTATACAAAGCCAGAGGATCCATTTTTGAAACCTGTTGAGGCTTAGATGTAGCATTGCATTCGTATCATTACCCATCATCTTCATCGTCGCGATTATCGCAAGAGGTAAAAATGCGACACAAAATAACCCAAACAGAAGCTTGGAATCAATCTGAATATTGGTTACGTTGGATACGTGGTAGAATTGTTTTAAATATCACTTCCTGTGATGTAATAGGGTTTTTGATTTAGTGTTGTCCACGGGACGAGACGGGACAGGCTTTTAAAAATTCGAGACGAGACGAGATTGACCATGTGTCATGAGACAAACGAATATTTTCGAGACGAGACAGCATTTCCACGAGACGAGACAGGCCAAAGTCTCGTCTCGTGGGCAACACTATTTTGATTAGAGACCATTTGTATAATACATATCGTTGTTGCGAACAATTAGTAGTTTCACGTTCACCACACTCTTCGGTTGTTTAGAAATCGTAAGGAAGAAGGATCTCTAAATTTCCGCTTTCACATGTCAATGAAACTTTAAAATAAGTTCAGTGTAGGTCACAAAAGAGATTTACATATTGTTATGATATCTTTTAAACACCACGAAATCTAATTCCAATAGAATACGATACTACTCCTTACGTTCCTGTAGATGTTCACCATTAGTCTGGCGAAAAAAAGTAACGAAGATTTCCGTGTTTCCTTGAGGAAAGATAAGGCGTCTGCTTGTAGGAAGCAAGCACTAACTGCTTCGATCATTGACCTTCACTGCCAGAGTGACTCACAGCTGGCCTTCCCTCGTTCCAGTGTGCGTATAAAACAGGTATTTTATTTCGTTCGTTCCAATCCACAGTTATATCAAGCTAACATTCTAATATTTTCGTAAAATATGTAGTAAACAAGTTGTATACATTATGGTCTTCCAGTGTGTTGTTGCCTCCTGCTATTTACACGCGGGAGATGGGGGTGTTGTAAACATTTCTGAACCCAAAGGTCGAGCACGAAGGAAAGGTTGTGTAAGCATTGGAGGCAATAACAAGGTAATAGAAGTTGAAGGAAATGCTGGAATGAATTATATCAGAAATTGAGTAAAAACTGTTCTCATCACGCATAGGGCTATCAGATCGCTCTTCAGCGGAGAGTAAGACAAATTGTCTCAAAATGTTGGACACGAACGTATTTACTAGGACATCTTAGCATATAACAAGAGTATGACATCTTCAGCTCAAAAATTAATGTTGAAGTGAACGGTTGAGTTGAAAATTCCTCAACTGCTAATTAATAGCACGGCTGTATGTGATTTCAACTTGTGTATGTAAGACAGAACGTTTTTCGTCGATGTGGTTCCAGGAAGAGAAAACAATCCATGAATTCGGGAAGGAAAAAAATCACAATTTCGTAAACAAAGTCTGGAAGTTCTTGTTTATTAATATGTAAAAAACTACTATACACTGGGAAAAAACAGAATTGTGTGCCTTATTTCTCCAATAAGGAGAATAATTACTTGTTACTTCGAACAAATTACCGACACTTATATCGATAAAACTTCACAAAGTAAGCATTTTTATACATATATCCGGACTTTTTCGGATCTAGAAAATCGTGAAGTAATTTCTGAGCTTTTCCGAACATCCAGTAGCAACCATGCACACTCTTTGATTTAAGCATACTTCTCCAAGGAACCACGTTATCTTAGACTCCCCTCAGTTTCTCTGTTTCTCCATCTAATTTGAAGTTACGTGATGCCCAAAATACGTATAAGGCATTTGAGATTTCTTTCAAATTCCTTCCGGAGGCCAGACACAACTATAAAATGTAGGACACGTCCGAAAATAAGAATGATTCTTATAAGTCTTTTTATTTAGCGTCGTTTTTCTTTCACCTCTTGATAATTGCGACGACGAGGATGAGTGATATTATGAAATTGATGAAGGGGAACTCACAAAGAACACCCATACGCTCGACGGGATTCGAACCCAGGACATGAGACATCGTAGCGCACTGTGCTAACCACTCTGTCACGGGCGGAATTCTTATAGCCCTAATCGTTCCTCAAGCATTTTTCCTATCTTTAACTACACACGAAACATAAAGAACAATCTAAATAAACAGGTGCCAGTTCACACTCTAACCGTAAAAAAAACATATGCACGTGAAAATGCAAAATAATATTTATTTTTACGTAGTTGTGACTTATTATTGTATATTAAAGAAATATATTAGTGATAAAATGACGGAAGTAGAGGAGCATCTCCAATGAAACACTCATGCCTTATGGATATTTGTATTTCTTGCCGAACAAGGTTCCGAGTTCGAGTTCCGACCAAAATGGGTTTATTGTGTATGTTCATTCTTGTCTTTAATGTAATCATAAATCGTCGTCATGAATAATTTAACTTCAGAGGAAGAAAACTGAGGTAATTACTAATAAAAACAATAACAAAACAAATTTGATCTTAAAGCCCTGGCTTTGCGCTACATCTTCCATCACGGGGATCATATGCGTGCGCCCAGGGGGTCAGGGGGAGGGCAAATGCCCCCCTAATCATGGACGTCTGCAGATTTTTTCCACGAAGAGACAAGCAAGGTATTTTTCCATGGGCCATATTACCCCGATAATTGTGTTGCATTATCGCATTCCTGCATCCTCATTATAATAATTAATGTAAATTATTATGACTGAAATCAAATTATACATGTGAAAACGTACTTTTTGGTTGACATTTGTTTTCTAAGGGAAAGATGTGGCAATCCTTGCCCCCCTTCCAGACATCTATGCCCCTATATTATTATATTTTCACCTAAAAATTTAGGATAGATGAATCCTATCGCTGTTATTAAACTATATTATACTCTTAAAGAAAGTTAAGTATTTTCAAGCCGATGAAAGTTCAAAGCAACTACGGGGGAAGGGGGTGCAGTGGCGAAACCACAGCCCCCCACAACCTTGAACGGGAATCAATTTTAGGGGCAAACATGGAAGTAAAGGAAAGCAAGAGTAGCAGAATCTAAGAGTAGCAGGACAAAAGGATACTCAAGATGGATTTTGTTTTCACGTCTTTCTTGCATTATTTCTTCCAGACTGCCAAGAACACCTGCGGGGGGGGGGGACAGAGCTGCAATTGCCCCCTTGATTTCAAATTTTATACAAATATAAATACCTTTTGTAAAATGTTCTTGCTCGCTTCGCTCGAAATGTCTGCTTTTCTTGCAGTCTAGTCAAGTTCAGAGCCGTAGCTAGGGGTCGACGGGTGTTAACCCTGGACGCCAAACGATCTAAATAAAAAAACTTGTAAAAGAGAATAATATGGCGCTCCATGAATTTGTTTCCCCATACTAAATCGACATTGTTTTCGTTTTGCAAAAAATTGGATCTGAAAATTTATTGGTCGCTTCGCTCGCAATTTGTTTTCTGTAATGCATTTTAAATTACCGAGGAGAGAAGTACTGCTGCTAAAAGGTTTTCTCTTAAGTGCATTGCATGAACAATTGTTTGGAGGGAAAGGAACGCGCAGATTTGATAGACAATTTATATGATTTTTACTGTTGGTATATAAGTATATGTGTGTGTGTGTGTGTGTGTGTGTGTGTGTGTGTGTGTGTTGTATATACAGGGTGTTTCTAAAGGTCGTTTACAACGCTTGGGAGGTGATTCCTCACACGAAAACAAGCAAAAAGTCTAAGTTCCATTTTTACGACTGAGGCTTCGTTTCCGAGATAGGAGCCTCGCAAAAGGTGACAAAGTGAACGTCACACCTAACTGGGACGAATACTATCACAGATAGAGAGGCGGTTCCAAGGGAATCATAAAGGAATCGTATGTGCTCAGTCCGGAAGTCACTATGAAAAGTTCACTGCACGCATGCGCAATGGAGTCCTCAAAGGAATTGGGGATTTCCAGCAACAACAATGCATGGAAAAGGTATGTAACGCAGCAAGAAGGACCGTGACAATGAGAAATGCGTTCAAGACAACACATCCCGACCTCAAACATCAAAACATGACCACCGAACACAAAATCCGAAAAGTTGAGCACGGTTGCATACCCCAGTTACACGCGAGGAATGAACGAATCATGTCATGTGGCATACGAGAGACAGGAGGAGGGAAAGAAAAACACAATATCAGATGATTGCGACAACGTGTATTTTTACACGCGACAACTACGTAATATCCCCCCCCCACACACACACACAACAAACAACAAATGCTACAATATCTTACGCACAGACAGTCCGTGTCACTGTACACCAACTGAAGATGTCACTTTCACCACACAAAGGGGGTGGGGAGCAATACCAAAAGTGTTCGCACGCGATCATTGTGACGTAAAAGTGACCAGTTTTGGAAGCGCTGCACAGGCAAGTCTGGCTCTCGTAGTCTACGTTTGACCTTCATGACTGCTGTTCCCGCGAGAGGAGCTCGAAGGGTTGGTTCTCTCCGGCAGTCGTCCCAATCGTGTTGCAGGTGCTGGGATATGATCAGCAGTTCGCTCTAGGTTGTCATACGCATTGAAGAGTACTAGTATGTTGCATTGAAAGAAGTTGACGTGGTGGAGTGGGCAAGTCAAGTATCGCAACAATTGGTCTGTGGTGTTCGTACGGTGATACGGCCAATTTGTGCAGTGTGCCAGTGTTAAACAAAAACAATACTTTGCAGTTCCAGCTCCCTATTACACAGATGGCTGCGTATACGACCCAGCAGCTAGCAGACATGCATCTCATGTATGGGGAGGCACGTGGTAATAGCCGTGAGGCAAGGCGTCTTTATGGAGAACGCTTTCCACATAGACGTTTACCGTCTCACACCTTCTTTCAGGTAGTGGACAGTCGACTGCGTGAAACAGGGTCAGTGTTACCACCGCGACAAGAAGTTGGAAGACCCCGAAGTGTACGCACACATCAGTTTGCAGAAGATGTGTTAACAGCGGTCGCAGAACATCCTGGCACCAGTACGCGAGTGCTCGCTCGGGCACGAAACACGTCTCATGTGAATGTTTGGCGAGTGTTGTCAGATGAAGGAATGCACCCTTTTAAACTGCAGAAAGTACAAGAACTGTTACCTCGTGACTTTCGCCCTCGTATGGAGTTTTGCCAATGGTTTTTGCATCAGCTGGACACAAACCCTCACTTCGGGGCAAACGTATTGTGGACAGATGAAGCCATTTTCACCAGGATGGATGTCTTCAATAGTAGAAACAGTCATGTATGGGACTTTGACAACCCACATGCACTTTTTGTGGCCCATCACCAGCACAGGTTTTCAGTGAATGTGTGGTGCGGGATAGTACATGATCATTTAATTGGACCATACATTCTCCCTGTTCGCCTGAATGGTCGCACGTATCATGCATTTCTTAGTGAGGTTCTGCCTGAACTGTTGGAGACCGTATCTTTGGCACTGCGGCAAGAAATGTGGTACCAACACGATGGTGCACCAGCTCATTTCGATCGTAATGTACGACATTTCCTGCATGACGTGTTTCGCAATAGGTTCATTGGTAGGGATGAGCCTGTGCCTTGGCCACCGAGGTCGCCAGATCTCAACCCTCTCGATTTTTTTCTTCTGGGGAGAAATGAAAACCCTCGTATACGACACACCTGTCACATCAGCTGAGGACCTCGTTGCTCGCATCAACGTCGCCGCCGCGACGGTAGCAGATACACCTGGCTTGTTTGCTTGTACTCGACAATCCTTGATTCGTCGCTGTCATCGCTGCGTAGAAGTAAACGGCAGACATTTTGAAAACCGTCTGTGATTATTGCCCTCGGCAAATACCAGTGAGAACACTTTTGGTATTGCTCCCCACCCCCTTTGTGTGGTGAAAGTGACATCTTCAGTTGGTGTACAGTGACACGGACTGTCTGTGCGTAAGATATTGTAGCATTTGTTGTTTGTTGTGTGTGTGGGGGGGGGATATTACGCAGTTGTAGCGTGTAAAAATACACGTTGTCGCAATCATCTGATATTGTGTTTTTCTTTCCCTCCTCCTGTCTCTCGTATGCCACATGACATGATTCGTTCATTCCTCGCGTGTAACTGGGGTATGCAACCGTGCTCAACTTTTCGGATTTTGTGTTCGGTGGTCATGTTTTGATGTTTGAGGTCGGGATGTGTTGTCTTGAACGCATTTCTCATTGTCACGGTCCTTCTTGCTGCGTTACATACCTTTTCCATGCATTGTTGTTGCTGGAAATCCCCAATTCCTTTGAGGACTCCATTGCGCATGCGTGCAGTGAACTTTTCATAGTGACTTCCGGACTGAGCACATACGATTCCTTTATGATTCCCTTGGAACCGCCTCTCTATCTGTGATAGTATTCGTCCCAGTTAAGTGTGACGTTCACTTTGTCACCTTTTGCGAGGCTCCTATCTCGGAAACGAAGCCTCTGTCGTAAAAATGGAACTTAGACTTTTTGCTTGTTTTCGTGTGAGGAATCACCTCCCAAGCGTTGTAAACGACCTTTAGAAACACCCTGTATATGTATGTATGTATTTATATGTGTGTGTGGGGCGGGTGGAGGGGTGTATATATAAACACACCCATCAATGCAATAAAATTTAAACAAGTGAGATGAAATTACGTTATTCTTTTCCGGCCTGAACTATCATCAAGGCTATCCCCCCTAATCAGAGGGTCTGCGCACGCCTATGACGGGGACTGACACTTTACGTAGGTGTAGACACGCTTCGTACAATTTGATGATATCGCGATTACGTAATGGATGTGCAGCCACTTAACTGAAGCCCCCAAAATTTACATTTTATTACTAAATTCTAAATTAGCATAATATCACATAGTTTACCTATTCATACCTTTGGTGCACTTTGTGAATTGTGCATTAATCAACATCAGGTTAATCGCGGCAGGCAAAGTGGAGGGAAAATGACAATGAAACACAACGAGGCCCTCGGTTCCCAATTAATGAAACTTTGTCTACATGCAACTGAGTCGCTGCGTGAAATTGCTGAAAATGTCATTTATTAATTTCTTAATTTTGCTTATTTTATATTGCTTTTCTTGCACTTGGCGTCAACAAAGGCGATGAGGATGATTAATGAAGTTATGAAATGGATGATAGGACATGATGATCCATGTCTTACACAAAATTCTAAGTTGGGACTAATGAATATCGATTCGTCTTATCATTTGTCAAGTAGTTACTTTTAACTCCAATCTTTTTCAAGGACTTCTGGATTGACAGCATGTGTGTTGCGCGATGATGATTCGACGAAAACCACCATATCAGTGAACTTTCTTGACAATGACTCTAATATCAATAAAGAGAACATTTTCTTACGAATAGCTGTTGTTAAGAAACCAATTCCTGAAACTTTTTCTGGTAGTCTCACGGCACCCAGCTGTCGTTTGTTATGGCTGGGCCTGGGGGTATGACTCACGCTGCTGTCAATACTCAATCATTCCCGAGAATCCAGGCCCGCCAGGCAAACCCAAGCGACAATTTTGTTATTTGGGTTGCATAGACAACAGGCTTTAAGATGTTACTATATCGTAGGTCTCGTGGCCCAAGAACTACTTTCCATGACTGTACATATATGCTGAAGACATCATGGTCAATAGGGTATGTTGTTAATAAACCTGACATGAGTAGTTTTGGACCATCTATTATGTAATTGTATAAGATTAGGTAAATACGTGCAGAAGAAGTCGAAAATATCAAACAGCTATTTAGAATCTTCTAGATGCTAATGCTATATCTAAGGTGGGCGCGAAGTGGATCCTTTGTCTTCATATGAGGGAGAAGTAGAATTTTGCCAGCTGTCGTTAAGAGTAACAAGTGGACGAGATTTTGCTGTGGGCTAGCTCGCACGCTGGAAATCGACTAACTCTTTTTCTGTTCACTAGGTAGAAAAAATATTAACCATGGGCATAGATGATGAGGATGTGAAACTAGTGTTGGATGATCATTGCAAAAGAGAGGGTTCCGAAAGGAATGTTCCTGTGAGTTCTAAAGTAGGTTTAGTTTGGGAGTAGATATTTTCTCTTCGCTTATGGGCGAAGTAAAGTTCCGCCGGCGGCGGACGAATAAGCCAAGTAGGCAAAAATTTGCGACGGGTTAACACACACGGTTGTGATCGATTTCTATGCTATGTTCGAACTCTTCTCACAAACCAATATTGTTAAGTTTGATATGCACGGGATGGATATCTTCATACCTGGTTGGGATTTGTAAATAATTGTATATGGTGATTTATATTGTTCGTAAATTTGGTTCGCCAATATTGTTAATAGATATGTATCTTCATATTTGTGCATATTGGAACCAAGCGAAATAATGTGATGTGCGTTTTGAGGTGACGTAAAATATTTTTAGAAATGCCATGTAAATACATTCATTTGTAAATACAACGTTATTTCATTTGGCATGTTCGGTTGAGCCCATGCTGGGCGCCAATTATGACAGTTCGTCATAAAACATACGTTAAGGTTAAAGTAGTTTTCATGTTTATTCAAGGATAGTGCAAGAGGCACAGTCGTTACGGAGCATGGGTTTTGTAACTTGGTCGGTTTTTGGACCAGTGCTCCTGTGGCGTACCGTCGTATTATCATTACTCATTCGTATTAATGAAAAGTGTTAGAAAATGGAAACTAAATAAACATAATCAATCAATACTGGCATGTTAAAATTACTCAAAAATCTCAGTGGTTTATATTAATCCCATTCATAATGTCGTAGGAACATGGTGCCATTTAGACGCTCCGACTTGTATTTGAAAGTCCAACGAAGAATCTAAATAATCAGTGATTTATCTTGTATTTTTGTGAAAGAACAGTGATTCGAATTCATTATATAATTTACCTGAGAATCTGTAATTTAGATTGTCTGCCAAAGATTTGAGTTGTCGGCCGGGCAAGCGAACAGTTGTTTGTGTGGTGTTGGAGGGCGGGTATATCTACAGTAGGCTGGTGGGTGGGTGCGGATGGCGGGAGGGATGTGTGTTGATTGGTTGGAGTGGCGGGTGGGTGGGTGAATGGATGGAGGGAGGGAGTAGGAGGGCGGGTGGGCGAATGGATGGTGGGTGGGAGTTGGCGGGTGGGTGGGTGAATGGTAAGTTGGTTGAAGACGGTGGGCGGGTGGGTGAATGGTTGGTTGGTTGGAGACGTTGGGCGGGTGGGTGAATGGTTGGTTGGTTGGAGACGGTGGGTGGGTGGGTTAATGGTTGGTTGGTTGGAAACGGTGGGCGGGTGGGTGAATGGTTGGTTGGTGGTCTTGACGTATGTTCTCGTACTTTCAACATAAATTAATGAAATTATAACTAATTTATTCATTAGTATAACTAACATAACATTCTGTGACAAATATATAATCCATTTCGGACCTCTTAAGCCGGTTCGCCACTGGAGATATTATATGCTTATATTTGCATATGAAACAACTGCAAATGGTGTAACCAAGATCTTAGTAAATATTTCCTCATAAAACGGGCATTTTAATATTCTCTTTAGAAAAATATATGGCATAGATATACTAGAGCTAAGAAAAAGTACAAAACTTTAAAATGGGATGCCGATTGAACCCAGAGATATATTAGTTTTAGATTAGGTTTGTTCAACATATGTAAGGGAAGGTAATTCATGATATGTTATGTAATTCTATAGACAAATTGACATATAGCACAAATTATGTTGTAAGGTTCAAGACTCTAGCAGATATTAAGATAAATTTGTCGGGAACTTTGAAACTGCTGATAAATCTTACTAATGTATTAAATTGGTTGTTCGTTCCAAAAATAGTGAAAAACAAAACTTTTTTCGTGTGGGAAGAATGGAAAGAGAAAAAGAGAATATTCTATCCCTTTGTGATGGGAACACGGTTCAACTACAGGATATCTCACCCTCGTTTTTTGAAGGTAGTGGCGAATTTAGTCTGAAAAGTTTGTGAGTATTCCTTAAAAGGGAAGATTTAACATAATTCACTGGAACAGGTTGGAACGGATTTTCCTCGGGTGGGAATCGTTTTCAAAAGTTAAGGTTGTAGAAACTCGAATCCCAGTTGACAGCTTGTCGCTGAGGTGACATACATGCTTAAGAAGAAAGTTTGTCGAAGTTAGATATTTTAAAGAAGAGGAAAATTGTCGGTCCTCTCACGCCAATGGACAGTTTGTGACACTGAGGTGAATAGAATATGCAGGTCTTTGATTAAACGACTGCAATGTTTTAACTAAAATGTATATAGTTAATCGTTTGTATATTTTTTGATATGGATTTATTGCAAATTCTTATGAGAAATATGATAATGGCGAAAAAAACGTCATACAAGAAATGATTTAGATAATTTTTATAGTAGGGTATTCTATGGAGTTCAGTTATGGGGAGTTGTTGTTGTTGCAGGGTAAATTTATTTCAGACGCTGAAGTTCTTTGGAGAAATAGAAGAAGAGATGCATTTTCCCACATCCGGTTTATGTGGACAATGCTGACTTGAGCCTGTAACTGGAAGTCGGAAATAAATGTGTGAGTGGTTTTGTAGAATTCGTGACAACTTATGATTCAAGTTGGGTAATAAGGCACGCATGTAAACGTTGCAAGTGAGTAAATATTATTGTTCAGTAGGGAAATGGAGTGAAAAGTAATCTCACAGCAGTTTATTCAAATTTTCATTCCTAAGGATTTGCCAGTCACTTGTAAATATATGCTGAAGACATCATGGTCAAGAGGGTATGTTGTTAAAAAAACCTGACATGAGTAGTTTTGGATCATCTATTATGTAATTGCATAAGAATGGGTAAATAAGTGCAGAAGAAGTCGAAAATATCAAACAGCTATTTAGCATCTTCTCAAATTTGGTGTCTTCATGAAGAATGCTAATGCTATCTCTAAGGTGGGCGTGACGTGGATCCTTTGTCTTCATATGAAAGAGAAGTAGAATTTTGCCAGCTGTCGTTAAGAGTAACAAGTGGACGAGATTTTGCGGTGGGCTAGCTCGCACGCTGGAAATCGACTAACTCTTTTTCTGTTCACTAGGTAGAAAAAATAATAACCATGGGCATAGTAGATGATAATGTGAAACTAGTGTTGGATGATCATTGCAAAAGAGAGGGTTCCGAAAGGAATGTTCCTGTGAGTTCTAAAGTAGGTTTAGTCTGGGAGTAGATATTTTCTCTTCGCTTATGGGCGAAGTAAAGTTCGTTAAGAGTAACAAGTGGACGAGATTTTGCGGTGGGCTAGCTCCCACGCTGGAAATCGACTAACTCTTTTTCTGTTCAGTAGGTAGAAAAAATATTAACCATGGGCATAGATGATGAGGATGTGAAACTAGTATTGGATGATCATTGCAAAAGAGAGGTTTCCGAAAGGAATGTTCCTGTGAGTTCTAAAGTAGGTTTAGTTTGGGAGTAGATATTTTCTCTTCGCTTATGAGCGAAGTAAAGTTCCGCCGGCGGCGGACGAATAAGCCAAGTAGGCAAAAATTTGCGACGGGTTAACACACACGGTTGTGATCGATTTCTATGCTATGTTCGAACTCTTCTCACAGACCAATTATGTTAAGTTTGATATGCACGGGATGGATAACTTCATACCTGGTTGGGATTTGTAAATAATTGTATATGGTGATTTATATTGTTCGTAAATTTGGTTCGCCAATATTGTTAATAGATATGTATCTTCATATTTGTGCATATTGGAACCAAGCGAAATAATGTGATGTGCGTTTTGAGGTATCGTAAAATATTTTTAGGAATGCCATGTAAATATATACATTCGTAAATACAACGTTATTTCATTTGGCATGTTCGGTTGAGCCCATCCTGGCCGCCAATTATGACAGTTCGTCATAAAACATACGTTAAGGTTAAAGTAGTTTTCATGTTTAATCAAGGATAATGCAAGAGGCACAGTCGTTACGGAGCATGGGTTTTGTAACTTGGTCGGTTTGGGGACCAGTGCTCCTGTGGCGTACCGTCGTATTATCATTACTCATTCGTATTAATGAAAAGTGTTAGAAAATGGAAACTAAATAAACGTAATCAATCAATACTGGCATGTTAAAATTACTCAAAAATCTCAGTGGTTTATATTAATCCCATTCATAATGTCGTAGGAACATGGTGCCATTTAGGCGCTCCGACTTGTATTTGAAAGTCCAACGAAGAATCTAAATAATCAGTGATTTATCTTGTACTTTTGTGAAAGAACAGTGATTCCAATTCATTATATAATTTACCTGAGAATCTGTAAATTAGATTGTCTGCCATAGATTTGAGTTGTCGGCCGGGCAAGCGAACGGATGTTTGTTTGGTGTTGGAGGGCGGGTATATCTACAGTTGGTTGGTGGGTGGGTGCGGAAGGCGGGAGGGATGTGTGTTGATTGGTTGGAGTGGCGGGCGGGTAAGTGAATGGATGGAGGGAGGGAGTAGGAGGGCGGGTGGGCGATTGGATGGTGGGCGGGAGTTGGCGGGAGGGTGGGCGAATGGATGGTGGGTGGGAGTTGGCGGGTGGGTGGGTGAATGGTTGGTTGTTTGGAGACGGTGGGCGGGTGGGTGAATGGTTGGTTGGTTGAAGACGGTGGGCGGGTGGGTGAATGGTTGGTTGCTTGGAGACGGTGGGCGGGTGGGTGAATGGTTGGTTGGTTGGAGACGATGGGCGGGTGGGTGAATGGTTGGTTGGTTCGGAGACGGTGGGCGGGTAGGTGAATGGTTGGTTGGTGGTCTTGACGTATGTTCTCGTACTTTCAACATAAATTAATGAAATTATAACTAATTTATTCATTAGTATAACTAACATAACAATCTGTGATAGACAAATATATAATCCATTTGGGACCTCTTAACCCGGTTCGCCACTGGAGATATTATATGCTTATATTTGCATATGAAACAACTGCAAATGGTGTAACCAAGATCTTAGTAAATATTTCCTCATAAAACGGGCATTTTAATATTCTCTTTAGAAAAATATATGGCATAGATATACTAGAGCTAAGAAAAAGTACAAAACTTTAAAATGGGATGCCGATCGAACCCAGAGATATATTAGTTTTAGATTAGGTTTGTTCAACATATGTAAGGGAAGGTAATTCATGATATTTTATGTAATTCTATAGACAAATTGACATATAGCACAAATTATGTTGTAAGGTTCAAGACTCTAGCAGATATTAAGATAAATTTGTCGGGAACTTTGAAACTGCTGATAAACCTTACTAATGTATTACATTGGTTGTTAGTTCCAAAAATAGTGAAAAACAAAACTTTTTTCGTGTGGGAAGAATGGAAAGAGAAAAAGAGAATATTCTATCCCTTTGTCATGGGAACAAGGTGCAGCTAAACGATAGCTCACCCTCGTTTTTTGAAGGTAGTGGCGAATTTAGTCTGAATTTGGTTTGAAGAGTTTCTGAGTATTCCTTAAAAGGGAAGATTTAACATAATTCACTGGAACAGGGTGGAACGGATTTTCTTCGTGTGGGAATCGTTTTCAAATCTTAGGTTGTAGAAACTCGAATCCCAGTTGACAGCTTGTCGCTGAGGTGACATACATGCTTAAGCAGAAAGTTTGTCGAAGTTAGATATTTTAAAGAAGAGGAAAATTGTGGGTCCTCTCACGCCAATGGACAGTTTGTGACACTGAGGTGAATACAATATGCAGGTCTTTGATTAAACGACTGCAATGTTTTAACTAAAATGTATATAGTAAATCGTTTGTATATTTTTAGATATAGATTTATTGCAAATTCTTATGAGAAATATGAAAATGACGAAAAAAGTCGTCATACAAGAAATGATTTAGATAATTTTTATAGTAGGGTATTCTATAGAGTTCAGTTATGGGGAGTTGTTGTTACAGGATAAATTTATTTCAGACGCTGAAGTTCTTTGGAGAAATAGAAGAAGAGATGCATTTTCCCACATCCGGTTTATGTGGACAATGCTGACTTGAGCCTGTAACTGGAAGTCGGAAATAAATGTGTGAGTGGTTTCGTAGAATTCGTGATAACTTATGATTCAAGTTGGGTAATAAGGCACGCATGTAAACGTTGCAAGTGAGTAAATATTATTGTTCAGTAGGGAAATGGAGTGAAAAGTAATCTCACAGCAGTTTGATCAAATTTTCATTCCTAAGGATTTGTCAGTCACTTGTACATATATGCTGAAGACATCATGGTCAAGAGGGTATGTTGTTAATAAACCTGACATGAGTAGTTTTGGACCATCTATTATGTAATTGCATAAGATTAGGTAAATAGGTGCAGAAGAAGTCGAAAATATCAAACAGCTATTTAGAATCCTCTCAAATTTGGCGTCTTCATGAAGAATTCTAATGCTATCTCTAAGGTGGGCGTGACGTGGATCCTTTGTCTTCATATGAGGGAGAAGTAGAATTTTGCCAGCTGTCGTTAAGAGTAACAAGTGGACGAGATTTTGCGGTGGGCTAGCTCGCACGCTGGAAATCGACTAACTCTTTTTCTGTTCACTAGGTAGAAAAAATATTAACCATGGGCATAGATGATGAGGATGTGAAACTAGTGTTGGATGATCATTGCAAAAGAAAGGATTCCGAAAGGAATGTTCCTGTGAGTTCTAAAGTAGATTTAGTTTGGGAGTAGATATTTTCTCTTCGCTTATGGGCGAAGTAAAGTTCCGCCGGCGGCGGACGAATAAGCCAAGTAGGCAAAAATTTGCGACGGGTTAACACACACGGTTGTGATCGATTTCTATGCTATGTTCGAACTCTTCTCACAAACCAATATTGTTAAGTTTGATATGCACGGGATGGATATCTTCATACCTGATTGGGATTTGTAAATAATTCTATATGGAGATTTATATTGTTCGTAAATTTGGTTCGCCAATATTGTTAATAGATATGTATCTTCATATTTGTGCATATTGGAGCCAATCGAAATAATGTGATGTGCGTTTTGAGGTGACGTAAAATATTTTTAGGAATGCCATGTAAATATATACATTTGTAAATACGTTACTTCATTTGGTATGCTCGGTTGAGCCCATGCAGGGCGCCAATTATGACAATTTGTCATAAATCATACGTTAAGGTTAAAGTAGTTTTCATGTTTCTGCAAGGATAGTGCAAGAGGCACAGTCGTTACTGAGCATGGGTTTTGTAACTTGGTAGGTTTTGGGACCAGTGCTTCTGTGGCGTACCGTCGTATTATCATTACTCATTCGTATTAATGAAAAGTGTTAGAAAATGGAAACTAAATAAACGTAATCAATCAATACTGGCATGTTAAAATTACTCAAAAATCTCAGTGGTATATATTAATCCCATTCATAATGTCGTAGGAACATGGTGCCATTTAGACGCTCCGACATGTATTTGAAAGTCCAACGAAGAATCTAAATAATCAGTGATTTATCTTGTATTTTTGTGAAAAAACAGTGATTCCAATTCATTATATAATTGACCTGTAATTTACATTGTCTGCCATAGATTTGAGTTGTCGGCCGGGCAAGCGAACGGTTGTTTGTTTGGTGTTGTAGGGCGGGTATATCTACAGTAGGTTGGTGGGTGGGTGCGGAAGGCGGGAGGGATGTGTGTTGATTGGTTGGAGTGGCGGGCGGGTGGGTGAATGGATGGAGGGAGGGAGTAGGAGGGCGGGTGGGCGATTGGATGGTGGGTGGGAGTTGGCGGGAGGGTGGGCGAATGGATGATGGGTGGGAGTTGGCGGGTGGGTGGGTGAAAGGTTGGTTGGTTGGAGACGGTGGGCGGGTGAGTGAATGGTTGGTTGGTTGGAGACGGTGGGCGGGTGGATGAATGGTTGGTTGGTTTGAGACGGTGGGCGGGAACTTTGAAAATGCTGATAAATCTTACTAATGAATTAAATTGGTTGTTAGTTCCAAAAATAGTGAAAATCAAAACTTTTTTCTTGTGGGAAGAATGGAAAGAGAAAAAGAGTATATTCTTTCCCTTTGTGATGGGAACAAGGTGCAGCTACACGATAGCTCACCCTCGTTTTTTGAAGGCAGTGGCGAATTTAGTCTGAAAAGTTTGTGAGTATTCCTTAAAAGGGAAGTTTTAACATAATTCACTGGAACAGGGTGGAACGGATTTTCTTCGATTGGGAATCGTTTTCAAAAGGTTAGGTTGTAGAAACTCGAATCCCAGTTGACAGCTTGTCGCTGAGGTGACATACATGCTTAAGAAGAAAGTTTGTCGAAGTTAGATATTTTAAAGAAGAGGAAAATTGTCGGCCCTCTCACGCCAATGGACAGTTTGTGACACTGAGGTGAATAGAATATGCAGGTCTTTGATTAAACGACTGCAATGTTTTAACTAAAATGTATATAGTAAATCGTTTGTATATTTTTAGATATGGATTTATTGCAAATTCCTATGAGAAATATGATAATGGCGAAAAAGGATGTCATACAAGAAATGATTTAGATAATTTTTATAGTAGGGTATTCTATAGAGTTCAGTTTAGGGGGGTTGTTTTTGTTGCAGGGTAAATTTATTTCAGACGCTGAAGTTCATTTGGAGAAATAGAAGAAGAGATGCATTTTCCCACATCCGGTTTATGTGGACAATGCTGACTTGAGCCTGTAACTGGAAGTCGGAAATAAATGTGTGAGTGGTTTTGTAGAATTCGTGACAACTTATGATTCAAGTTGGGTAATAAGGCACGCATGTAAACGTTGCAAGTGAGTAAATATTATTGTTCAGTAGGGAAATGGAGTGAAAAGTAATCTCACAGCAGTTTATTCAAATTTTCATTCCTAAGGATTTGCCAGTCACTTGTACAGTGGTGGAAAAAGTTCTTCCCCATAAGACTTTAATGGCAGTAAATAATGCCGGAAGGGTAGGCAACACACATTGCACCATTAGGTGATCAGGTGATTCTGTCTGTCTCAAGAGCAACTCGCCTTTCATGCAAAAGCCAACAGGCACAGGAAATGTAGGAAAGTCACGTGACTTGTCAGGTGGAATGTTGTTCGTCAGAAAATCGCCTTTTCTCAAGCCAGGTCGCACAACCGACAAGAGCTACACGTTATATCTCCGAAAATGATTCCCCTAAAAACGTTGAACGAGACGCTAAAACAATTCTTGCCTTAATTACTGTATGTGCCGCAGTAGCACAGTCGTTAGGGCGTTTTATTACCATGCGAGAGATCTGGGTTCGATCCCCGACGGGGAATAATCGGGATTTTGTCCACCTGTTCAAGCTGCTTCAGTGCCCACCCAGCGTCGTATAAAGTGGGTACCTGGAGGAAACTCTGGGGAAGGGCCAGGAGCGTGGTGCTGATCACTTCATTCCCACCTTCGGCCTGATGAAGAAAGCGTTGGGCCCCAAGTCCACTAACTCCACACTCCCTATACGCCTTCATGGCTTGGTGCAAAGCACAAGGTAGGACTTTGCTTATTAATTTACTATACATCCCGATTTTGTCTGAACAAAACTTCCCAATCTCTACGTGGGCTTTCTTCCAAGTTCCGTAGGGATGTGAATAGGCTCCAATATTTCTTGACACAATTCATACATGTTATATTTCCTTATAAGAACAACCGCCGATATATTTTGTGTCCGTGTGTGTAGGAGGGGAGTATAATCCAAACATGTGAGGTGATCCTTTTCCCACTACTCACTCCATTCTCAGAAATAAATCTCAATTCCACACACTGAATATGCAGCACTTTCTACATCTTAGCATGCAAATATCTACATAGTAGCAAAGTAATGTGTGGAAAGAGAAAAATTAACGATTTGTAACGGCACTCTGGAAATTTTTTAGTTTATTTTTTTCCAATTTGAACTGACATTCATAACATTCATTAACAATCCCAATATTGACAAAAGAATATCTTAGTCGTTCTGCTACTTTCAATTCTTCATTATCGTAGTCACCGTAACTCTCTCTCTCTCTCTCTCTCTCTCTCTCTCTCATCCTTCCCGATGGCGCTGTAGTAGAAGAGTCGCCTTGTAATCAAGGAGTCCCCGGTTCGATACCCGGTGGAGACACAGTGGTTAGGATCCCACTTTAAACTGTAGATGCAGTCTCGATTAGCCTCTGGGTGCATAAAGTGGACTTAAAATACCAAAGGAAAATAAAAATAAAAATCACCGTAACTCTATACAAAGCCAGAGGATCCATTTTTGAAACCTGTTGAGGCTTAGATGTAGCATTGCATTCGTATCATTACCCATCATCTTCATCGTCGCGATTATCGCAAGAGGTAAAAATGCGACACAAAATAACCCAAACAGAAGCTTGGAATCAATCTGAATATTGGTTACGTTGGATACGTGGTAGAATTGTTTTAAATATCACTTCCTGTGATGTAATAGGGTTTTTGATTTAGTGTTGTCCACGGGACGAGACGGGACAGGCTTTTAAAAATTCGAGACGAGACGAGATTGACCATGTGTCATGAGACAAACGAATATTTTCGAGACGAGACAGCATTTCCACGAGACGAGACAGGCCAAAGTCTCGTCTCGTGGGCAACACTATTTTGATTAGAGACCATTTGTATAATACATATCGTTGTTGCGAACAATTAGTAGTTTCACGTTCACCACACTCTTCGGTTGTTTAGAAATCGTAAGGAAGAAGGATCTCTAAATTTCCGCTTTCACATGTCAATGAAACTTTAAAATAAGTTCAGTGTAGGTCACAAAAGAGATTTATATATTGTTATGATATCTTTTAAACACCACGAAATCTAATTCCAATAGAATACGATACTACTCCTTACGTTCCTGTAGATGTTCACCATTAGTCTGGCGAAAAAAAGTAACGAAGATTTCCGTGTTTCCTTGAGGAAAGATAAGGCGTCTGCTTGTAGGAAGCAAGCACTAACTGCTTCGATCATTGACCTTCACTGCCAGAGTGACTCACAGCTGGCCTTCCCTCGTTCCAGTGTGCGTATAAAACAGGTATTTTATTTCGTTCGTTCCAATCCACAGTTATATCAAGCTAACATTCTAATATTTTCGTAAAATATGTAGTAAACAAGTTGTATACATTATGGTCTTCCAGTGTGTTGTTGCCTCCTGCTATTTACACGCGGGAGATGGGGGTGTTGTAAACATTTCTGAACCCAAAGGTCGAGCACGAAGGAAAGGTTGTGTAAGCATTGGAGGCAATAACAAGGTAATAGAAGTTGAAGGAAATGCTGGAATGAATTATATCAGAAATTGAGTAAAAACTGTTCTCATCACGCATAGGGCTATCAGATCGCTCTTCAGCGGAGAGTAAGACAAATTGTCTCAAAATGTTGGACACGAACGTATTTACTAGGACATCTTAGCATATAACAAGAGTATGACATCTTCAGCTCAAAAATTAATGTTGAAGTGAACGGTTGAGTTGAAAATTCCTCAACTGCTAATTAATAGCACGGCTGTATGTGATTTCAACTTGTGTATGTAAGACAGAACGTTTTTCGTCGATGTGGTTCCAGGAAGAGAAAACAATCCATGAATTCGGGAAGGAAAAAAAATCACAATTTCGTAAACAAAGTCTGGAAGTTCTTGTTTATTAATATGTAAAAAACTACTATACACTGGGAAAAAACAGAATTGTGTGCCTTATTTCTCCAATAAGGAGAATAATTACTTGTTACTTCGAACAAATTACCGACACTTATATCGATAAAACTTCACAAAGTAAGCATTTTTATACATATATCCGGACTTTTTCGGATCTAGAAAATCGTGAAGTAATTTCTGAGCTTTTCCGAACATCCAGTAGCAACCATGCACACTCTTTGATTTAAGCATACTTCTCCAAGGAACCACGTTATCTTAGACTCCCCTCAGTTTCTCTGTTTCTCCATCTAATTTGAAGTTACGTGATGCCCAAAATACGTATAAGGCATTTGAGATTTCTTTCAAATTCCTTCCGGAGGCCAGACACAACTATAAAATGTAGGACACGTCCGAAAATAAGAATGATTCTTATAAGTCTTTTTATTTAGCGTCGTTTTTCTTTCACCTCTTGATAATTGCGACGACGAGGATGAGTGATATGATGAAATTGATGAAGGAGCACTCACAAAGAACACCCATACGCTCGACGGGATTCGAACCCAGGACATGAGACATCGTAGCGCACTGTGCTAACCACTCTGTCACGGGCGGAATTCTTATAGCCCTAATCGTTCCTCAAGCATTTTTCCTATCTTTAACTACACACGAAACATAAAGAACAATCTAAATAAACAGGTGCCAGTTCACACTCTAACCGTAAAAAAAACATATGCACGTGAAAATGCAAAATAATATTTATTTTTACGTAGTTGTGACTTATTATTGTATATTAAAGAAATATATTAGTGATAAAATGACGGAAGTAGAGGAGCATCTCCAATGAAACACTCATGCCTTATGGATATTTGTATTTCTTGCCGAACAAGGTTCCGAGTTCGAGTTCCGACCAAAATGGGTTCATTGTGTATGTTCATTCTTGTCTTTAATGTAATCATAAATCGTCGTCATGAATAATTTAACTTCAGAGGAAGAAAACTGAGGTAATTACTAATAAAAACAATAACAAAACAAATTTGATCTTAAAGCCCTGGCTTTGCGCTACATCTTCCATCACGGGGATCATATGCGTGCGCCCAGGGGGTCAGGGGGAGGGCAAATGCCCCCCTAATCATGGACGTCTGCAGATTTTTTCCACGAAGAGACAAGCAAGGTATTTTTCCATGGGGCATATTACCCCGATAATTGTGTTGCATTATCGCATTCCTGCATCCTCATTATAATAATTAATGTAAATTATTATGACTGAAATCAAATTATACATGTGAAAACGTACTTTTTGGTTGACATTCGTTTTCTAAGGGAAAGATGTGGCAATCCTTGCCCCCCTTCCAGACATCTATGCCCCTATATTATTATATTTTCACCTAAAAATTTAGGATAGATGAATCCTATCGCTGTTATTAAACTATATTATACTCTTAAAGAAAGTTAAGTATTTTCAAGCCGATGAAAGTTCAAAGCAACTACGGGGGAAGGGGGTGCAGTGGCGAAACCACAGCCCCCCCACAACCTTGAACGGGAATCAATTTTAGGGGCAAACATGGAAGTAAAGGAAAGCAAGAGTAGCAGAATCTAAGAGTAGCAGGACAAAAGGATACTCAAGATGGATTTTGTTTTCACGTCTTTCTTGCATTATTTCTTCCAGACTGCCAAGAGCACCTGCGGGGGGGGGACAGAGCTGCAATTGCCCCCTTGATTTCAAATTTTATACAAATATAAATACCTTTTGTAAAATGTTCTTGCTCGCTTCGCTCGCAATGTCTGCTTTTCTTGCAGTCTAGTCAAGTTCAGAGCCTTAGCTAGGGGTCGACGGGTGTTAACCCTGGACGCCAAACGATCTAAATAAAAAAACTTGTAAAAGAGAATAATATGGCGCTCCATGAATTTGTTTCCCCATACTAAATCGACATTGTTTTCGTTTTGCAAAAAATTGGATCTGAAAATTTATTGGTCGCTTCGCTCGCAATTTGTTTTCTGTAATGCATTTCAAATTACCGAGGAGAGAAGTACTGCTGCTAAAAGGTTTTCTCTTAAGTGCATTGCATGAACAATTGTTTGGAGGGAAAGGAACGCGCAGATTTGATAGACAATTTATATGATTTTTACTGTTGGTATATAAGTATGTGTGTGTGTGTGTGTGTGTGTGTGTGTGTGTGTGTGTGCGTGTTGTATATATATGTATGTATGTATTTATATGTGTGTGTGGAGCGGGTGGAGGGGTGTATATATAAACACACCCATCAATGCAATAAAATTTAAACAAGTGAGATGAAATTACGTTATTCTTTTTCGGCCTGAACTATCATCAAGGCTATCCCCCCTAATCAGAGGGTCTGCGCACGCCTATGACGGGGACTGACACTTTACGTAGGTGTAGACACGCTTCGTACAATTTGATGATATCGCGATTACGTAATGGATGTGCAGCCACTTAACTGAACCCCCCAAAATTAACATTTTATTACTAAATTCTAAATTAGCATAATATCACATAGTTTACCTATTCATACCTTTGGTGCACTTTGTGAATTGTACATTAATCAACATCAGGTTAATCGCGGCAGGCAAAGTGGAGGGAAAATGACAATGAAACACAACGAGGCCCTTGGTTCCCAATTAATGAAACTTTGTCTACATGCAACTGAGTCGCTGCGTGAAATTGCTGAAAATGTCATTTATTAATTTCTTAATTTTGCTTATTTTATATTGCTTTTCTTGCACTTGGCGTCAACAAAGGCGATGAGGATGATTAATGAAGTTATGAAATGGATGATAGGACATGATGATCCATGTCTTACACAAAATTCTAAGTTGGGACTAATGAATATCGATTCGTCTTATCATTTGTCAAGTAGTTACTTTTAACTCCAATCTTCTTCAAGGACTTCTGGATTGACAGCATGTGTGTTGCGCGATGATGATTCGACGAAAACCACCATATCAGTGAACTTTCTTGACAATGACTCTAATATCAATAAAGAGAACATTTTCTTACGAATAGCTGTTGTTAAGAAACCAATTCCTGAAACTTTTTCTGGTAGTCTCACGGCACCCAGCTGTCGTTTGTTATGGCTGGGCCTGGGGGTATGACTCACGCTGCTGTCAATACTCAATCATTCCCGAGAATCCAGGTCCGCCAGGCAAACCCAAGCGACAATTTTGTTATTTGGGTTGCATAGACAACAGGCTTTAAGATGTTACTATATCGTAGGTCTCGTGGCCCAAGAACTACTTTCCATGACTGTACATATATGTTGAAGACATCGGTCAATAGGGTATGTTGTTAATAAACCTGACATGAGTAGTTTTGGACCATCTATTATGTAATTGTATAAGATTAGGTAAATAGGTGCAGAAGAAGTCGAAAATATCAAACAGCTATTTAGAATCTTCTAGATGCTAATGCTATATCTAAGGTGGGCGCGAAGTGGATCCTTTGTCTTCATATGAGGGAGAAGTAGAATTTTGCCAGCTGTCGTTAAGAGTAACAAGTGGACGAGATTTTGCTGTGGGCTAGCTCGCACGCTGGAAATCGACTAACTCTTTTTCTGTTCACTAGGTAGAAAAAATATTAACCATGGGCATAGATGATGAGGATGTGAAACTAGTGTTGGATGATCATTGCAAAAGAGAGGGTTCCGAAAGGAATGTTCCTGTGAGTTCTAAAGTAGGTTTAGTTTGGGAGTAGATATTTTCTCTTCGCTTATGGGCGAAGTAAAGTTCCGCCGGCGGCGGACGAATAAGCCAAGTAGGCAAAAATTTGCGACGGGTTAACACACACGGTTGTGATCGATTTCTATGCTATGTTCGAACTCTTCTCACAAACCAATATTGTTAAGTTTGATATGCACGGGATGGATATCTTCATACCTGGTTGGGATTTGTAAATAATTGTATATGGTGATTTATATTGTTCGTAAATTTGGTTCGCCAATATTGTTAATAGATATGTATCTTCATATTTGTGCATATTGGAACCAAGCGAAATAATGTGATGTGCGTTTTGAGGTGACGTAAAATATTTTTAGAAATGCCATGTAAATACATTCATTTGTAAATACAACGTTATTTCATTTGGCATGTTCGGTTGAGCCCATGCTGGGCGCCAATTATGACAGTTCGTCATAAAACATACGTTAAGGTTAAAGTAGTTTTCATGTTTATTCAAGGATAGTGCAAGAGGCACAGTCGTTACGGAGCATGGGTTTTGTAACTTGGTCGGTTTTTGGACCAGTGCTCCTGTGGCGTACCGTCGTATTATCATTACTCATTCGTATTAATGAAAAGTGTTAGAAAATGGAAACTAAATAAACATAATCAATCAATACTGGCATGTTAAAATTACTCAAAAATCTCAGTGGTTTATATTAATCCCATTCATAATGTCGTAGGAACATGGTACCATTTAGACGCTCCGACTTGTATTTGAAAGTCCAACGAAGAATCTAAATAATCAGTGATTTATCTTGTATTTTTGTGAAAGAACAGTGATTCGAATTCATTATATAATTTACCTGAGAATCTGTAATTTAGATTGTCTGCCAAAGATTTGAGTTGTCGGCCGGGCAAGCGAACAGTTGTTTGTGTGGTGTTGGAGGGCGGGTATATCTACAGTAGGCTGGTGGGTGGGTGCGGATGGCGGGAGGGATGTGTGTTGATTGGTTGGAGTGGCGGGTGGGTGGGTGAATGGATGGAGGGAGGGAGTAGGAGGGCGGGTGGGCGAATGGATGGTGGGTGGGAGTTGGCGGGTGGGTGGGTGAATGGTAAGTTGGTTGAAGACGGTGGGCGGGTGGGTGAATGGTTGGTTGGTTGGAGACGTTGGGCGGGTGGGTGAATGGTTGGTTGGTTGGAGACGGTGGGTGGGTGGGTTAATGGTTGGTTGGTTGGAAACGGTGGGCGGGTGGGTGAATGGTTGGTTGGTGGTCTTGACGTATGTTCTCGTACTTTCAACATAAATTAATGAAATTATAACTAATTTAT
Organism: Lepisma saccharinum; assembly: GCF_977018435.1. Lineage (NCBI taxonomy): Eukaryota > Metazoa > Arthropoda > Insecta > Zygentoma > Lepismatidae > Lepisma > Lepisma saccharinum. The sequence continues at coordinate 49,946 of NW_028143590.1, forward strand.
TCATTAGTATAACTAACATAACATTCTGTGACAAATATATAATCCATTTCGGACCTCTTAAGCCGGTTCGCCACTGGAGATATTATATGCTTATATTTGCATATGAAACAACTGCAAATGGTGTAACCAAGATCTTAGTAAATATTTCCTCATAAAACGGGCATTTTAATATTCTCTTTAGAAAAATATATGGCATAGATATACTAGAGCTAAGAAAAAGTACAAAACTTTAAAATGGGATGCCGATTGAACCCAGAGATATATTAGTTTTAGATTAGGTTTGTTCAACATATGTAAGGGAAGGTAATTCATGATATGTTATGTAATTCTATAGACAAATTGACATATAGCACAAATTATGTTGTAAGGTTCAAGACTCTAGCAGATATTAAGATAAATTTGTCGGGAACTTTGAAACTGCTGATAAATCTTACTAATGTATTAAATTGGTTGTTCGTTCCAAAAATAGTGAAAAACAAAACTTTTTTCGTGTGGGAAGAATGGAAAGAGAAAAAGAGAATATTCTATCCCTTTGTGATGGGAACACGGTTCAACTACAGGATATCTCACCCTCGTTTTTTGAAGGTAGTGGCGAATTTAGTCTGAAAAGTTTGTGAGTATTCCTTAAAAGGGAAGATTTAACATAATTCACTGGAACAGGTTGGAACGGATTTTCCTCGGGTGGGAATCGTTTTCAAAAGTTAAGGTTGTAGAAACTCGAATCCCAGTTGACAGCTTGTCGCTGAGGTGACATACATGCTTAAGAAGAAAGTTTGTCGAAGTTAGATATTTTAAAGAAGAGGAAAATTGTCGGTCCTCTCACGCCAATGGACAGTTTGTGACACTGAGGTGAATAGAATATGCAGGTCTTTGATTAAACGACTGCAATGTTTTAACTAAAATGTATATAGTTAATCGTTTGTATATTTTTTGATATGGATTTATTGCAAATTCTTATGAGAAATATGATAATGGCGAAAAAAACGTCATACAAGAAATGATTTAGATAATTTTTATAGTAGGGTATTCTATAGAGTTCAGTTATGGGGAGTTGTTGTTGTTGCAGGGTAAATTTATTTCAGACGCTGAAGTTCTTTGGAGAAATAGAAGAAGAGATGCATTTTCCCACATCCGGTTTATGTGGACAATGCTGACTTGAGCCTGTAACTGGAAGTCGGAAATAAATGTGTGAGTGGTTTTGTAGAATTCGTGACAACTTATGATTCAAGTTGGGTAATAAGGCACGCATGTAAACGTTGCAAGTGAGTAAATATTATTGTTCAGTAGGGAAATGGAGTGAAAAGTAATCTCACAGCAGTTTATTCAAATTTTCATTCCTAAGGATTTGCCAGTCACTTGTAAATATATGCTGAAGACATCATGGTCAAGAGGGTATGTTGTTAAAAAAACCTGACATGAGTAGTTTTGGATCATCTATTATGTAATTGCATAAGAATGGGTAAATAAGTGCAGAAGAAGTCGAAAATATCAAACAGCTATTTAGCATCTTCTCAAATTTGGTGTCTTCATGAAGAATGCTAATGCTATCTCTAAGGTGGGCGTGACGTGGATCCTTTGTCTTCATATGAAAGAGAAGTAGAATTTTGCCAGCTGTCGTTAAGAGTAACAAGTGGACGAGATTTTGCGGTGGGCTAGCTCGCACGCTGGAAATCGACTAACTCTTTTTCTGTTCACTAGGTAGAAAAAATAATAACCATGGGCATAGTAGATGATAATGTGAAACTAGTGTTGGATGATCATTGCAAAAGAGAGGGTTCCGAAAGGAATGTTCCTGTGAGTTCTAAAGTAGGTTTAGTCTGGGAGTAGATATTTTCTCTTCGCTTATGGGCGAAGTAAAGTTCGTTAAGAGTAACAAGTGGACGAGATTTTGCGGTGGGCTAGCTCCCACGCTGGAAATCGACTAACTCTTTTTCTGTTCAGTAGGTAGAAAAAATATTAACCATGGGCATAGATGATGAGGATGTGAAACTAGTATTGGATGATCATTGCAAAAGAGAGGTTTCCGAAAGGAATGTTCCTGTGAGTTCTAAAGTAGGTTTAGTTTGGGAGTAGATATTTTCTCTTCGCTTATGAGCGAAGTAAAGTTCCGCCGGCGGCGGACGAATAAGCCAAGTAGGCAAAAATTTGCGACGGGTTAACACACACGGTTGTGATCGATTTCTATGCTATGTTCGAACTCTTCTCACAGACCAATTATGTTAAGTTTGATATGCACGGGATGGATAACTTCATACCTGGTTGGGATTTGTAAATAATTGTATATGGTGATTTATATTGTTCGTAAATTTGGTTCGCCAATATTGTTAATAGATATGTATCTTCATATTTGTGCATATTGGAACCAAGCGAAATAATGTGATGTGCGTTTTGAGGTATCGTAAAATATTTTTAGGAATGCCATGTAAATATATACATTCGTAAATACAACGTTATTTCATTTGGCATGTTCGGTTGAGCCCATCCTGGCCGCCAATTATGACAGTTCGTCATAAAACATACGTTAAGGTTAAAGTAGTTTTCATGTTTAATCAAGGATAATGCAAGAGGCACAGTCGTTACGGAGCATGGGTTTTGTAACTTGGTCGGTTTGGGGACCAGTGCTCCTGTGGCGTACCGTCGTATTATCATTACTCATTCGTATTAATGAAAAGTGTTAGAAAATGGAAACTAAATAAACGTAATCAATCAATACTGGCATGTTAAAATTACTCAAAAATCTCAGTGGTTTATATTAATCCCATTCATAATGTCGTAGGAACATGGTGCCATTTAGGCGCTCCGACTTGTATTTGAAAGTCCAACGAAGAATCTAAATAATCAGTGATTTATCTTGTACTTTTGTGAAAGAACAGTGATTCCAATTCATTATATAATTTACCTGAGAATCTGTAAATTAGATTGTCTGCCATAGATTTGAGTTGTCGGCCGGGCAAGCGAACGGATGTTTGTTTGGTGTTGGAGGGCGGGTATATCTACAGTTGGTTGGTGGGTGGGTGCGGAAGGCGGGAGGGATGTGTGTTGATTTGTTGGAGTGGCGGGCGGGTAAGTGAATGGATGGAGGGAGGGAGTAGGAGGGCGGGTGGGCGATTGGATGGTGGGCGGGAGTTGGCGGGAGGGTGGGCGAATGGATGGTGGGTGGGAGTTGGCGGGTGGGTGGGTGAATGGTTGGTTGTTTGGAGACGGTGGGCGGGTGGGTGAATGGTTGGTTGGTTGAAGACGGTGGGCGGGTGGGTGAATGGTTGGTTGCTTGGAGACGGTGGGCGGGTGGGTGAATGGTTGGTTGGTTGGAGACGATGGGCGGGTGGGTGAATGGTTGGTTGGTTCGGAGACGGTGGGCGGGTGGGTGAATGGTTGGTTGGTGGTCTTGACGTATGTTCTCGTACTTTCAACATAAATTAATGAAATTATAACTAATTTATTCATTAGTATAACTAACATAACAATCTGTGATAGACAAATATATAATCCATTTGGGACCTCTTAACCCGGTTCGCCACTGGAGATATTATATGCTTATATTTGCATATGAAACAACTGCAAATGGTGTAACCAAGATCTTAGTAAATATTTCCTCATAAAACGGGCATTTTAATATTCTCTTTAGAAAAATATATGGCATAGATATACTAGAGCTAAGAAAAAGTACAAAACTTTAAAATGGGATGCCGATCGAACCCAGAGATATATTAGTTTTAGATTAGGTTTGTTCAACATATGTAAGGGAAGGTAATTCATGATATTTTATGTAATTCTATAGACAAATTGACATATAGCACAAATTATGTTGTAAGGTTCAAGACTCTAGAAGATATTAAGATAAATTTGTCGGGAACTTTGAAACTGCTGATAAACCTTACTAATGTATTACATTGGTTGTTAGTTCCAAAAATAGTGAAAAACAAAACTTTTTTCGTGTGGGAAGAATGGAAAGAGAAAAAGAGAATATTCTATCCCTTTGTCATGGGAACAAGGTGCAGCTAAACGATAGCTCACCCTCGTTTTTTGAAGGTAGTGGCGAATTTAGTCTGAATTTGGTTTGAAGAGTTTCTGAGTATTCCTTAAAAGGGAAGATTTAACATAATTCACTGGAACAGGGTGGAACGGATTTTCTTCGTGTGGGAATCGTTTTCAAATCTTAGGTTGTAGAAACTCGAATCCCAGTTGACAGCTTGTCGCTGAGGTGACATACATGCTTAAGCAGAAAGTTTGTCGAAGTTAGATATTTTAAAGAAGAGGAAAATTGTGGGTCCTCTCACGCCAATGGACAGTTTGTGACACTGAGGTGAATACAATATGCAGGTCTTTGATTAAACGACTGCAATGTTTTAACTAAAATGTATATAGTAAATCGTTTGTATATTTTTAGATATAGATTTATTGCAAATTCTTATGAGAAATATGAAAATGACGAAAAAAGTCGTCATACAAGAAATGATTTAGATAATTTTTATAGTAGGGTATTCTATAGAGTTCAGTTATGGGGAGTTGTTGTTACAGGATAAATTTATTTCAGACGCTGAAGTTCTTTGGAGAAATAGAAGAAGAGATGCATTTTCCCACATCCGGTTTATGTGGACAATGCTGACTTGAGCCTGTAACTGGAAGTCGGAAATAAATGTGTGAGTGGTTTCGTAGAATTCGTGATAACTTATGATTCAAGTTGGGTAATAAGGCACGCATGTAAACGTTGCAAGTGAGTAAATATTATTGTTCAGTAGGGAAATGGAGTGAAAAGTAATCTCACAGCAGTTTGATCAAATTTTCATTCCTAAGGATTTGTCAGTCACTTGTACATATATGCTGAAGACATCATGGTCAAGAGGGTATGTTGTTAATAAACCTGACATGAGTAGTTTTGGACCATCTATTATGTAATTGCATAAGATTAGGTAAATAGGTGCAGAAGAAGTCGAAAATATCAAACAGCTATTTAGAATCCTCTCAAATTTGGCGTCTTCATGAAGAATTCTAATGCTATCTCTAAGGTGGGCGTGACGTGGATCCTTTGTCTTCATATGAGGGAGAAGTAGAATTTTGCCAGCTGTCGTTAAGAGTAACAAGTGGACGAGATTTTGCGGTGGGCTAGCTCGCACGCTGGAAATCGACTAACTCTTTTTCTGTTCACTAGGTAGAAAAAATATTAACCATGGGCATAGATGATGAGGATGTGAAACTAGTGTTGGATGATCATTGCAAAAGAGAGGGTTCCGAAAGGAATGTTCCTGTGAGTTCTAAAGTAGATTTAGTTTGGGAGTAGATATTTTCTCTTCGCTTATGGGCGAAGTAAAGTTCCGCCGGCGGCGGACGAATAAGCCAAGTAGGCAAAAATTTGCGACGGGTTAACACACACGGTTGTGATCGATTTCTATGCTATGTTCGAACTCTTCTCACAAACCAATATTGTTAAGTTTGATATGCACGGGATGGATATCTTCATACCTGATTGGGATTTGTAAATAATTCTATATGGAGATTTATATTGTTCGTAAATTTGGTTCGCCAATATTGTTAATAGATATGTATCTTCATATTTGTGCATATTGGAGCCAATCGAAATAATGTGATGTGCGTTTTGAGGTGACGTAAAATATTTTTAGGAATGCCATGTAAATATATACATTTGTAAATACGTTACTTCATTTGGTATGCTCGGTTGAGCCCATGCAGGGCGCCAATTATGACAATTTGTCATAAATCATACGTTAAGGTTAAAGTAGTTTTCATGTTTCTGCAAGGATAGTGCAAGAGGCACAGTCGTTACTGAGCATGGGTTTTGTAACTTGGTAGGTTTTGGGACCAGTGCTTCTGTGGCGTACCGTCGTATTATCATTACTCATTCGTATTAATGAAAAGTGTTAGAAAATGGAAACTAAATAAACGTAATCAATCAATACTGGCATGTTAAAATTACTCAAAAATCTCAGTGGTATATATTAATCCCATTCATAATGTCGTAGGAACATGGTGCCATTTAGACGCTCCGACATGTATTTGAAAGTCCAACGAAGAATCTAAATAATCAGTGATTTATCTTGTATTTTTGTGAAAAAACAGTGATTCCAATTCATTATATAATTGACCTGTAATTTACATTGTCTGCCATAGATTTGAGTTGTCGGCCGGGCAAGCGAACGGTTGTTTGTTTGGTGTTGGAGGGCGGGTATATCTACAGTAGGTTGGTGGGTGGGTGCGGAAGGCGGGAGGGATGTGTGTTGATTGGTTGGAGTGGCGGGCGGGTGGGTGAATGGATGGAGGGAGGGAGTAGGAGGGCGGGTGGGCGATTGGATGGTGGGTGGGAGTTGGCGGGAGGGTGGGCGAATGGATGATGGGTGGGAGTTGGCGGGTGGGTGGGTGAAAGGTTGGTTGGTTGGAGACGGTGGGCGGGTGAGTGAATGGTTGGTTGGTTGGAGACGGTGGGCGGGTGGATGAATGGTTGGTTGGTTTGAGACGGTGGGCGGGAACTTTGAAAATGCTGATAAATCTTACTAATGAATTAAATTGGTTGTTAGTTCCAAAAATAGTGAAAATCAAAACTTTTTTCTTGTGGGAAGAATGGAAAGAGAAAAAGAGTATATTCTTTCCCTTTGTGATGGGAACAAGGTGCAGCTACACGATAGCTCACCCTCGTTTTTTGAAGGCAGTGGCGAATTTAGTCTGAAAAGTTTGTGAGTATTCCTTAAAAGGGAAGTTTTAACATAATTCACTGGAACAGGGTGGAACGGATTTTCTTCGATTGGGAATCGTTTTCAAAAGGTTAGGTTGTAGAAACTCGAATCCCAGTTGACAGCTTGTCGCTGAGGTGACATACATGCTTAAGAAGAAAGTTTGTCGAAGTTAGATATTTTAAAGAAGAGGAAAATTGTCGGCCCTCTCACGCCAATGGACAGTTTGTGACACTGAGGTGAATAGAATATGCAGGTCTTTGATTAAACGACTGCAATGTTTTAACTAAAATGTATATAGTAAATCGTTTGTATATTTTTAGATATGGATTTATTGCAAATTCCTATGAGAAATATGATAATGGCGAAAAAGGATGTCATACAAGAAATGATTTAGATAATTTTTATAGTAGGGTATTCTATAGAGTTCAGTTTAGGGGGGTTGTTTTTGTTGCAGGGTAAATTTATTTCAGACGCTGAAGTTCATTTGGAGAAATAGAAGAAGAGATGCATTTTCCCACATCCGGTTTATGTGGACAATGCTGACTTGAGCCTGTAACTGGAAGTCGGAAATAAATGTGTGAGTGGTTTTGTAGAATTCGTGACAACTTATGATTCAAGTTGGGTAATAAGGCACGCATGTAAACGTTGCAAGTGAGTAAATATTATTGTTCAGTAGGGAAATGGAGTGAAAAGTAATCTCACAGCAGTTTATTCAAATTTTCATTCCTAAGGATTTGCCAGTCACTTGTACAGTGGTGGAAAAAGTTCTTCCCCATAAGACTTTAATGGCAGTAAATAATGCCGGAAGGGTAGGCAACACACATTGCACCATTAGGTGATCAGGTGATTCTGTCTGTCTCAAGAGCAACTCGCCTTTCATGCAAAAGCCAACAGGCACAGGAAATGTAGGAAAGTCACGTGACTTGTCAGGTGGAATGTTGTTCGTCAGAAAATCGCCTTTTCTCAAGCCAGGTCGCACAACCGACAAGAGCTACACGTTATATCTCCGAAAATGATTCCCCTAAAAACGTTGAACGAGACGCTAAAACAATTCTTGCCTTAATTACTGTATGTGCCGCAGTAGCACAGTCGTTAGGGCGTTTTATTACCATGCGAGAGATCTGGGTTCGATCCCCGACGGGGAATAATCGGGATTTTGTCCACCTGTTCAAGCTGCTTCAGTGCCCACCCAGCGTCGTATAAAGTGGGTACCTGGAGGAAACTCTGGGGAAGGGCCAGGAGCGTGGTGCTGATCACTTCATTCCCACCTTCGGCCTGATGAAGAAAGCGTTGGGCCCCAAGTCCACTAACTCCACACTCCCTATACGCCTTCATGGCTTGGTGCAAAGCACAAGGTAGGACTTTGCTTATTAATTTACTATACATCCCGATTTTGTCTGAACAAAACTTCCCAATCTCTACGTGGGCTTTCTTCCAAGTTCCGTAGGGATGTGAATAGGCTCCAATATTTCTTGACACAATTCATACATGTTATATTTCCTTATAAGAACAACCGCCGATATATTTTGTGTCCGTGTGTGTAGGAGGGGGGTATAATCCAAACATGTGAGGTGATCCTTTTCCCACTACTCACTCCATTCTCAGAAATAAATCTCAATTCCACACACTGAATATGCAGCACTTTCTACATCTTAGCATGCAAATATCTACATAGTAGCAAAGTAATGTGTGGAAAGAGAAAAATTAACGATTTGTAACGGCACTCTGGAAATTTTTTAGTTTATTTTTTTCCAATTTGAACTGACATTCATAACATTCATTAACAATCCCAATATTGACAAAAGAATATCTTAGTCGTTCTGCTACTTTCAATTCTTCATTATCGTAGTCACCGTAACTCTCTCTCTCTCTCTCTCTCTCTCTCTCTCTCATCCTTCCCGATGGCGCTGTAGTAGAAGAGTCGCCTTGTAATCAAGGAGTCCCCGGTTCGATACCCGGTGGAGACACAGTGGTTAGGATCCCACTTTAAACTGTAGATGCAGTCTCGATTAGCCTCTGGGTGCATAAAGTGGACTTAAAATACCAAAGGAAAATAAAAATAAAAATCACCGTAACTCTATACAAAGCCAGAGGATCCATTTTTGAAACCTGTTGAGGCTTAGATGTAGCATTGCATTCGTATCATTACCCATCATCTTCATCGTCGCGATTATCGCAAGAGGTAAAAATGCGACACAAAATAACCCAAACAGAAGCTTGGAATCAATCTGAATATTGGTTACGTTGGATACGTGGTAGAATTGTTTTAAATATCACTTCCTGTGATGTAATAGGGTTTTTGATTTAGTGTTGTCCACGGGACGAGACGGGACAGGCTTTTAAAAATTCGAGACGAGACGAGATTGACCATGTGTCATGAGACAAACGAATATTTTCGAGACGAGACAGCATTTCCACGAGACGAGACAGGCCAAAGTCTCGTCTCGTGGGCAACACTATTTTGATTAGAGACCATTTGTATAATACATATCGTTGTTGCGAACAATTAGTAGTTTCACGTTCACCACACTCTTCGGTTGTTTAGAAATCGTAAGGAAGAAGGATCTCTAAATTTCCGCTTTCACATGTCAATGAAACTTTAAAATAAGTTCAGTGTAGGTCACAAAAGAGATTTACATATTGTTATGATATCTTTTAAACACCACGAAATCTAATTCCAATAGAATACGATACTACTCCTTACGTTCCTGTAGATGTTCAACATTAGTCTGGCAAAAAAAAGTAACGAAGATTTCCGTGTTTCCTTGAGGAAAGATAAGGCGTCTGCTTGTAGGAAGCAAGCACTAACTGCTTCGATCATTGACCTTCACTGCCAGAGTGACTCACAGCTGGCCTTCCCTCGTTCCAGTGTGCGTATAAAACAGGTATTTTATTTCGTTCGTTCCAATCCACAGTTATATCAAGCTAACATTCTAATATTTTCGTAAAATATGTAGTAAACAAGTTGTATACATTATGGTCTTCCAGTGTGTTGTTGCCTCCTGCTATTTACACGCGGGAGATGGGGGTGTTGTAAACATTTCTGAACCCAAAGGTCGAGCACGAAGGAAAGGTTGTGTAAGCATTGGAGGCAATAACAAGGTAATAGAAGTTGAAGGAAATGCTGGAATGAATTATATCAGAAATTGAGTAAAAACTGTTCTCATCACGCATAGGGCTATCAGATCGCTCTTCAGCGGAGAGTAAGACAAATTGTCTCAAAATGTTGGACACGAACGTATTTACTAGGACATCTTAGCATATAACAAGAGTATGACATCTTCAGCTCAAAAATTAATGTTGAAGTGAACGGTTGAGTTGAAAATTCCTCAACTGCTAATTAATAGCACGGCTGTATGTGATTTCAACTTGTGTATGTAAGACAGAACGTTTTTCGTCGATGTGGTTCCAGGAAGAGAAAACAATCCATGAATTCGGGAAGGAAAAAAAATCACAATTTCGTAAACAAAGTCTGGAAGTTCTTGTTTATTAATATGTAAAAAACTACTATACACTGGGAAAAAACAGAATTGTGTGCCTTATTTCTCCAATAAGGAGAATAATTACTTGTTACTTCGAACAAATTACCGACACTTATATCGATAAAACTTCACAAAGTAAGCATTTTTATACATATATCCGGACTTTTTCGGATCTAGAAAATCGTGAAGTAATTTCTGAGCTTTTCCGAACATCCAGTAGCAACCATGCACACTCTTTGATTTAAGCATACTTCTCCAAGGAACCACGTTATCTTAGACTCCCCTCAGTTTCTCTGTTTCTCCATCTAATTTGAAGTTACGTGATGCCCAAAATACGTATAAGGCATTTGAGATTTCTTTCAAATTCCTTCCGGAGGCCAGACACAACTATAAAATGTAGGACACGTCCGAAAATAAGAATGATTCTTATAAGTCTTTTTATTTAGCGTCGTTTTTCTTTCACCTCTTGATAATTGCGACGACGAGGATGAGTGATATGATGAAATTGATGAAGGAGCACTCACAAAGAACACCCATACGCTCGACGGGATTCGAACCCAGGACATGAGACATCGTAGCGCACTGTGCTAACCACTCTGTCACGGGCGGAATTCTTATAGCCCTAATCGTTCCTCAAGCATTTTTCCTATCTTTAACTACACACGAAACATAAAGAACAATCTAAATAAACAGGTGCCAGTTCACACTCTAACCGTAAAAAAAACATATGCACGTGAAAATGCAAAATAATATTTATTTTTACGTAGTTGTGACTTATTATTGTATATTAAAGAAATATATTAGTGATAAAATGACGGAAGTAGAGGAGCATCTCCAATGAAACACTCATGCCTTATGGATATTTGTATTTCTTGCCGAACAAGGTTCCGAGTTCGAGTTCCGACCAAAATGGGTTCATTGTGTATGTTCATTCTTGTCTTTAATGTAATCATAAATCGTCGTCATGAATAATTTAACTTCAGAGGAAGAAAACTGAGGTAATTACTAATAAAAACAATAACAAAACAAATTTGATCTTAAAGCCCTGGCTTTGCGCTACATCTTCCATCACGGGGATCATATGCGTGCGCCCAGGGGGTCAGGGGGAGGGCAAATGCCCCCCTAATCATGGACGTCTGCAGATTTTTTCCACGAAGAGACAAGCAAGGTATTTTTCCATGGGGCATATTACCCCGATAATTGTGTTGCATTATCGCATTCCTGCATCCTCATTATAATAATTAATGTAAATTATTATGACTGAAATCAAATTATACATGTGAAAACGTACTTTTTGGTTGACATTCGTTTTCTAAGGGAAAGATGTGGCAATCCTTGCCCCCCTTCCAGACATCTATGCCCCTATATTATTATATTTTCACCTAAAAATTTAGGATAGATGAATCCTATCGCTGTTATTAAACTATATTATACTCTTAAAGAAAGTTAAGTATTTTCAAGCCGATGAAAGTTCAAAGCAACTACGGGGGAAGGGGGTGCAGTGGCGAAACCACAGCCCCCCCACAACCTTGAACGGGAATCAATTTTAGGGGCAAACATGGAAGTAAAGGAAAGCAAGAGTAGCAGAATCTAAGAGTAGCAGGACAAAAGGATACTCAAGATGGATTTTGTTTTCACGTCTTTCTTGCATTATTTCTTCCAGACTGCCAAGAGCACCTGCGGGGGGGGGACAGAGCTGCAATTGCCCCCTTGATTTCAAATTTTATACAAATATAAATACCTTTTGTAAAATGTTCTTGCTCGCTTCGCTCGCAATGTCAGTAGTCCAGGTGCACGGGTTCAACGCCTTCTTTTGGGGCTCGGTGGGGCTCGCAGTGTTGCCAACCGCTTATTCGAAAAAATCACCAAGGTTTTTGGTCTAACCTAACCTAAAACAGCAAGGAGTTGGCAACTTTGCTTGAGAGTTCACAAACCGGAAGTGGGGCTCGGTGGGGCTCGGTGGAGCTCGCCACATACACACACTTATTTTCTCTCCATGCTCTGCGTCTTATTTATTGTGCTGACGATGTTTCACAGCGTAGAAAACAACACCAAAACATCAAAAACTCATTTTGATTATTTGGAACTCGCCAAAACCTCAAAAAACTTATTTTTATTAATTGAGGTTCACCAAAACCTCAAAAACTTATTTTCTCTCTATGTTCCACGCATTTATTTGTTGTGCTGACACAGCGCGATGAGTAAATAATGCACTCTCTCATCCTTGAAGGATGAATGCACTGTATTGTAATTTTCCAAGTCCCGGTCAAATGTTTATATATTGTGACCTTTGTAAACCTCTCGGAACGATGTGATCTCTCTGCCACACACACACACGCCTCTCATTATTTCTGTATTGTGATGTGTTTATTTTGGTATGGGAGGACAGAGGACACCGAGACTCGGCCGACACACTAAACCCAACCTCTCTACGCGTATTCTACGTCACCAAAAAAAAGGTTAAAGGTTCCAAATAACAATAGTTAAGAGTTTCGCCAATCTAGTAAAGTGGATTGGTTGAAATCTCCAAGGCGTATTTTTGCATTTTTTTTTCAAATATGAACACGTTAAAACTGAACTGTCTTGGATTTTTGAGTTTTGTATTCCCCCTGAGAAAATTCTATATAAAATAACATACCTGAAAATTATATTTGCAGTAGATTGATTTTTTTTTGAGTTTTGTAATCACCTCAAGAAATTCTATATAAAATAACATACCTGAAAATTGTATTCACAGTAGATTGAATTCTTGAGTTTTTTGTATTCGCACACAAGAAATTATATATAAATAACATACCCGAAATTCTATTTACAGTAGATTGAATTTTTGAGTTTTGTAATCACTCTAAGAAATTCTATATAAAATAACATACCTGAAAATTGTATCGCTAGACATTTTTTGATTTCTGTGATTTTTTGGAGAAAGCATAATGGCATCCACCACCAGTTTCAATCGAAAAAATGATAAAACTGAATGTGTTACTTGCGAAAAATTAATATCTAAAACTAATATTAGCAAGCACAGAGCAAGATGTAGCGAAACAGATTCGAGAATTAATCGTTTGTTACCTTCTAAGTCTTGTGCTCGATGTGGAAAGATGATCAGCATTGCAAATTTAAGTAAACACCTCAAAATTTGCAAACTATCGATCGAACGAGGAACATTGAAAAGGAAAATCGATAATGCAGATACGGAAGCTTCCACTTCCAAGCAAATTAAATTATCTAATGAACGCAAACCAATTAGATCTGCATTCAACGACCAACTCCAGGATTTTTCAATTAGGTCAGAACCAGGCCGTGACATCCTTAGTTTCTTGGACGAAACGAAAACATCTGTACTAAATATTTTGAAAGATAAACTTGAAAACAACTCTATAAAAGTATATGTTGTTCTGTTTTCCGAATACGAGAAAGTCGATGGCACAACGAGTATTTTTTATCATTGTACAAAAAACCAGACTCTTCATTTGGCGGACGTCGAAAATTTGGACAACTTCTATTATAAAGTTTCCAACGAGCTGGTTAAGAAACACGACGATTTCGAGGCTAAAGGGTCGGGATGGTCTCTGTGTGGAAGTCCTCACACGTTAACTGTTTACGTGAATCGATTCTCGCCTCTTCGAGCTTCCAGCTACGTTCCTCTTCCACCGAACATTCAACACAAGAGGGCTGTGTTAAATATACAGAACAGCGATAACAAGTGTTTTCTCTGGTGTGTGTTGGCTGCACTGCATCCTGTTTATTGCAAAAATAATCCAGAACGGATTTATCATTACAAGCAATACGAGTCCGAATTTGAAAGTGTAATGTCTGACATCGAATACCCGGTGACATTGTCGGATATAACAAAGTTCGAAAATCGTACAGGAAAACGCATCGCTATTAATGTGTATTCCTTCACGTCAGATAAATATCTCGTGCACCCTGTCAGGATAAGCGATATCGACGATGACGATGCTTGTGTAATAAATCTCCTTCTTATTTCCAACGAGGATGATCATCACTACACGCTAATTCGTTCTCTATCACGTTTGGTCAGAAGTCAAACTACCAAGTATGCAAACAACATCGAAGTTTGCCCGAGATGCCTAACCACGTTCGACGATCGAAAACAACTCGATTATCGAAATTACACCGGACGTCAAATTGCTCTGGAGAAACTTGCCGAACATAAAATTTATTGCGGCGACAACAGACCGGCTAGAATGTTGATGCCCGAAACGAACGAAGTCGAAGAATTCAAAATGCACAAGGCATTGTTGGAACATCCCGCAATCATCGTCGCAGATTTCGAGGCGTTCCTCAAACCACTCTCCTACTGCGAACCGGATCCTGAAATTTCCTCCACAACGCCGTACCAGCTTCATCAACCTAATAGTTTCGGCTATGTTGTTGTGCGACGTGATAAAATAAATGAAGCATATATATACCGCGGGCCAAATGTAATCGAACACTTCCTGGAAAAAATGGTGGAGGAGGTTGAGGTAATTGGTAGCGTACTGCTTACATCAAAACCGATGGCACCTTTAACTGAAAATGAACTTCAAAATTACAATTCCACTGAGGTGTGTCCGGTATGTGATCAAAGTTTCACTGATGAGAACAAAAAAATATTCCACCACGATCATTTCAGCGGAAACTACATAGGTGGAATTTGCAACACGTGCAATCTTAAAATCCAGAAACCTAAATTCATTCCCATATTCTTTCACAACGGAAGCGGATATGATTTTCACCACCTGGTGAGACATCTTGGCTACGATCCGAAACGTATAGGTGTCTTGGCCGAGAATGAAGAACGCTACATTAGTCTCAGCAAGCAAGTGTCGATTCCGGGAACGAAAAATACAATCGAGATGCGCTTCCTGGATTCGTATAGATTTCTCTCTGCAAGTCTGGATGCTTTAGCGAACAAACTCACCGACGATCAATTTAAAATAACTAGAGCTAGTTTTCCCAACGTAGACATAGAACTCGTTAGACGTAAAGGGGTTTATCCTTACGAATATGTTAGTGATGGTTCTAAATTTAACGACGACGCTCTTCCACTTCCAAGAGAATTTTACAGCAGACTCAGAGAGAAAGGAATCGCGGACGAAGAATACCAACACGCGCAACTCATGTGGGAGAAATTAGAATGTACGACACTCGGAGACTACCACGATGCCTACTTAAAATTAGACGTGACGATACTCGCGGATGTTTTTCAAGCGTTCAGGAAAACGGCAACGAATATTTATAAATTAGATCCAGCGTATTTCTACAGTCTACCGGGATTAGCGTGGTCGGCAATGTTATTCCAGACAAAGGTCAAGCTGGAACTGATATCGGACGTTGACATGTTGCTATTCATCGAAAGAGGGATACGAGGTGGAATGGTGCAATGCGTACAGAGACATGCGAAAGCTAATAACGTACACATGAAAGAAGATTACGATTCAAATCGAGCATCGAATTACATCTTCTACGCTGACGTTAATAATCTCTACGGACATGCCATGGTTCAGAAACTTCCTTACGGAGGATTCGAATGGTTAGATCCCACTTCGATAGATATTATTCATTTCGACGATAGCGAGTGTGGTTTCTTCGCAGAGGTAGATCTCCAATTCTCCGACCACCTGCACGACACGTTTTCGGATTTGCCTCCGACTCCCGAAATCAAATGTCCACCCGACTCGGTTCAAGACAAGCTTTTGTTAACATTGGACCCTAAACAGAGATACGTCGTCCACTACAAGAATCTCCGGTTTTTGATTGGGAAGGGTGTTCAGATAGTAAATGTTAGAAGAATACTAAAGTTTAAACATTCCACGTGGTTAAGACCTTACATAGAAACTAACACACAACATAGAACAGCTGCCACTTCCGATTTAGACAAGGA